>NC_066893.1:15536963-15836963 GCF_022985175.1 Labeo rohita
ATAACAAATCCACATTCTTATAATTCAAATCCGTTAAAGGATTGTTAGGCTGCACTAATTAGGTCAACCGGAACCGGGAACACTTCCCATAACACCCGATGTACTCGGTGCATCGTCAGAAGAATGGCATCTACGCTAATATTAGTCTGTTTCTCTCTTATTCCGAGGTCACATTAACCACCAGATCCAGTCCGTATCCAGATCAGATGGTCGCTGCAGTCCCCGGATCCAGTCCGAACCCAGCCCAGACGGTGGATCAGCACCTAGAGACGACCTCTACAGCCCTGAATGTCAGCGGAGTCCACATCAACTAGATGAGCCCCAGAGACGGATCCACATTAAAGACCACATCACCTAGACGGCTGTCGGCACAAGACCACGGGAACTTTGGCCAGAGGAGAACTGGCCCCCCGACTGAGCCTGGTTTCTCCCAAGGTTTTTTTCTCCATTTGTCACCGATGGAGTTTTGGTTCCTTGCCGCTGTCGCCTCTGGCTTGCTTAGTTGGGGACACTTTCTCTTAACACAATATTGCATTTTATTTTATTGTTTTTGATTAACTACCTTTACCTATAATGTGAGTGTTTAATGTTGCCTTTGGCATTGTTGATGTACTGTTTCCTATTTAATACTGTACAGCCGCCTTGTCACAATTCTGTATTATTAAAGGCGGTATATAAATAAAGGTGACTTGACTTGACTTGACTTACTGCAGTCGCGAGAGTGAAAGAAGGCCAGACACTCACTGTAAAGCAGTTCCCAAAACTGCTGGGTCTGATGGCAGCTACGTCCAATGTGATATCTTTTTGGCCTGCTGTACATGAGACCCCTACAGTAGTGGCTCAGGATCAAGCGGTTCTCCCCGAGGGGAAACCCGTTTCACTACATCAAAGCACGCGGTGATGCCTACGTGCCTTGGACATGTAGAGGAAGCCTTGGTTCCTGTCTCAGGGCCCGGTGCTGGGAGCTCCTTGTTGCCGTGTACGCTAGTGACGGATGCGTCTCTCACCGGTTGGGGAGCGATCACGAGTGACCACCCTGCCCATGGTCTGTGGAGTTGTTGCCATCTCACGTGGCATATCTACTGCCTGGAGATGTTGTCCGTGTTTCAGGGAAACACTTTCTCCCGGACCTAAGAGACTGCCATATGTTGCTGCGCACCGCATTTGAGTCCTCTGTTCGCCCCCCCCTCTATTTGGGGGTCAAGGCTCACTCCTCTCGAAGTAAGGCCTTCTCGTCAGGAGTACCCTCTCTGACATTTCTACGCTGCGGGTTGTTCCATGCCACTCAATTTCATGAGATTCTTGGTCTCATTTATGCCACTCTGGGCTCCTCTGTTCTCTCGTCCTAGCGGTGCTCAGTGATACACACTAGGCAGGGATTTGAAAGTCTGGCGGCGTGGGCATATCATTCCCCTAACGTTTTCGGACGTAGCTCGAGTTCCCGAAGGGGAACGTCCCAGGTTACGTATGTAACCATGGTTTCCCGAGGGAAAGAGACGCTGCGTCTCAAGCCATACTTCCGGCATCCCTGCAGCGCTTGCTTCTCTATTTAGAAGCTGCTGGCTGCATGCACCGCACGTGCTTTTAAGCTTTCTGGTCTCTATGTCACCCCGCCCGTGACGTCTCGTTTCTCCATTGGACTGTATGCACATGTGTTTCAGAGCGTGGTCACGCTGGAGGCGTTCCCCTAGCGTTTTCGGACGCAGCGTCTCGTTCCCTCGGGGAACCATGGTTACATACGTAACCTGGGACGTTTTCAGGACATAATCTTCTGACAAACAACATCAACAAATATAATGGCACCAATTAAACAAAATATATGAGGTTACAAATTTACATTGTTAAGAATCGTTGCAATGAGGCAATTTACATAACAACAACACCAAACATAATTGTTTAATCTGGAACACCCCTCCCTTTTACTGCACTGCGCCCTGCCCTGTTGAAATATACCATGGCAGCGGCATGAAATAAACAACCATTGCTTCCAAAAGATTCACTACCCAAAAATATCTGTAAGTTTGCACTGTAAATTTGTTTCCCCTTCAGTCGTTCTCTACGACGTTACGTCATAACTGACGTATTTGGGGTCTCCCTTGGGAGACTGGAAAAGGCCCATGAAAATTGGCGAGTGGATTTTGCATGCCAAGCCACTCCCCCGTACATACGGGTATATAAGATGGCGGCGTGCATCCACTCATTCAGATTTCTGCTTCGGATCTTCACCCGCAAGCTGACTGGAAACTCATCGTTGGAGTCTCTCAACGCTGCGTAGCCGGCTGTATCTCTGTTCGGTAACTTTGCATTTCAGCGAAGAACCCCTCTTGAGTGCACGCTTGTGCCGCGGTCCTTCCCTGGACAAACCAGCGCTAAAAGAGCAATTTTCCAATGAAGCACACTCGTTGAGAGTGTCTTTCTCAAGACGCATCTCCGATCGTGTGCTTTTAGGGACGGTAGTTGACTACACGTCAGTGACTACTCCGTCGATCCTGCTTGTTCGGTATCTGGAAGCGTGGTTGTCGCTCCCCACCCCGTCTCGCTGGTTGATCCGGACAGTCCGATTCGGCTGTGCAATCCAATTTAAGTGGTGTCCGCCCAGGTTCAGACACGTCCTCTTCACCTCTGTCCACTTGGACACAGATGCCTCTGTCCTGTGTGCGGAGATTGCGATTCTTTTGGTGAAGAACGCAATCGAGCCGGTCCCTCCAGCCGAGATGAAATCTGAGTTTTTCAGTCCCCATTTCATCGTACCCAAGAAGTCCGGTGAGTTACGACCTTTCTTGACCTGCGTGTTCTGAATCGGTCCCTTATCAGGCTACCATTCAGGATGCTGACAACGAGACACATCCTTCGTGCATTCGTTGTCAGGATTGGTTTGCAGCTGGGAAAAGAGCAAACTCTCCCCTGTGCAGAGGTTCTCTTTTTTCGGTATGGAGCTGGATTCAGTCGACAGGTCGGCACACCTCATGAACGAGCGTGCTCAGTCGGTGCTGAGTTGTCTGAACTTATTCAGACACAAGACAGCGGTCACCCTCTACTTTTTCAGAGGCTCCTGGGGCATATGGCAGCCACAGCCGCAGTTACGTTGCTCGGACTGCTCTGTATGAGACCGCTTCAGCACTGGCTTTACGGCCGGATCCCGAGATGGGCATGGCACCGCGACATGTTCAGGGTCGGCGTTACCCCGGGAACATCTCCGCCTCTTCAGCCCTTGGTCGACCCTGCGTTCCTACGGGCAGGCATGCCCCTGGGCCAGGTGTCAAGGCACATGGTTGTGAACACACTTGCCTCGAAGACCGGCTGGGGTGCCATATGCAACGGGCAGGCAGCCTCGGGCTCCTGGAACAGGACCTCGACTGCAGTGGCACATTAATTGCCTCGAGTTGCTCGCGGTGCTTTTAGCCTTACGTCGGGTTTTTGCCGATATTACGCGACAAGCACGCACTAACTGAACAGACAATGTTCAGACGGTAGTGTTTATCACCCGCTAGGGTGGTCCGCGCTCCCGTCGCATGTCGCAACTCGCCCGCCATCTCCTCCTGCGCACGGCGCCTCTCTAGCAGACATCTGTAGAGCTGCGGGCTGGACGACACCAAACACCTTGCGAGACTTTTCAGTCTTCGTGTGGAGCCGGTCTCCTTCCGTGTGTTAAGGTAACATCAGGTAAATTGCGGGAAGATGGCTCGGTGTCGGCTTGCTGCGCCGGTTGTTCCTTAGGTGAACTCTGGGTCCTCCTTGCCCCCACAGTTCAGATTAGGACGGAGTTTTCTGACTGTGTCCGGTAGGGGGTTTCTTCACCCCTCCCGGTCGTGGCATCTCCTCGGTCCATGGATTCTTCCATGTTCCCCTACCATTTTTTCCAGTCTTCCACGTTACCTCCCGGTCATCGTCTCCGCCCCCCCAACGGTTGCTTCAGATACCTGGCATCCCTGGTGGGCCCGTTATCTGGCTTACAGGGCGTTGGGAAGGTTACGTGTTGAGATCCATCAGTCCTGACACGCTTGCCTGTTAGGATTTGAATCTCAATCACGTAACGCAGTTGTAACGCCAATTGTGGCGTTTTCCAAAGGGGACCCCAAATACGTCAGTTATGACGTAACGTCATAGAGAACGACTGAAGGGGAACGTCTCGGTTACATCTGTAACCCTCGTTCCCTGAAGGAGGGAACAGAGACGTTACGTCCTCCTGCCACAATTCTGGACTGCGCTGGGGGGCTCGAGTTCGGGTTCAGCTCCTCAGCTTAAATCTGAATGAGTGGATGCACGCCGCCATCTTATATACCCGTATGTACAGGGGAGTGGCTTTTTTCCAGTTAACTCAGAGGTGATTGGCCTCCCAAGGGAGACCCAAATACGTCAGTTATGACGTAATTTCTCCGTTCCCTCCTTCAGGGAACGAGGGCTACAGATGTAACCGAGACGTTAAATGTTTCACTGATATAAAATTCCCCTAAGCTGTTAGAAAAGAAATGTATACTGACATCACTGAGAGATGACTTAAGGTTCATTGAGCCACACTGTCTAAACACGGGAAGGAGTGTATACTTCACAAAAAGTGTGGAAATGTTAGTCTTTTGTGTGATGTCTATAATCAGAAGTCCTACAATTTAGAGCGCTGCCATGTGTGAGTGTTTTGGGATATGGACCCCTGGCGGCCATGTTTGAAGTTTGAGGTGTATGCAGGGTATTGTAGTTCTCTGACCTGAAAGTCTACAGCGTTTGAATGAGGTATTAGTTACACATGTTCAATTTAACATCTTCATAAAAACAGAAAACAAAAAGAATTGCTAAAATATATTTAGATTAAACAATTATTTTCAAGAATATTACAATATACATATGCTAAAACAGACTTGATGTGCATGTTCAGGCGGTATTCATCATGAAATAATGAACTCATCATCACCCCATTCTGGAGAATTGTTTATGAATGTTTTATGATCCAAAGGGTGTATTTGTTAAGTTCTAGGCCTCTGTTTGTTGAGCATGACCAGTATTTTTATTGATTGTTAGCTCATGCCAATATAATTTTTTAGTCATCATAAAACTAGGTAAGCAGGAACTTGTAATAAAACATTGAACATTTGATACGCTGGTCAGTCACTCATCCATAGCTTTATCTTACTGTGGTGTTAATATACATTTTCTGCAATGGTTGTACTCGTTGTTATAATGCTTCAAATTGGGTCAGGTTTGTTTTATGAGCATACCCTTGTTTGTCAAACTAGTCTTAAGTGGTATTGTTCACATTTATAGAGTTAAACAAGTTAATGAACTTTTCCAGCATCTATACTTGTAATGCATAAGATAATTATATTAGGGTCTCAGCTACAACTAAAAGATAAAAAAGCTTAAGGATGTTGTTGTTGGCATTTTGTGGGTGTCTGAAAGAGCTATGTGTGTGTGAGAGAGTTTGGAAAGATTAATGGTTAAAGGTTAAAGCTGTGACTTTACTACAAACTATAAGCATTCTAACTTAGAAACATAACAAACTAGTTGTTTGACACATTTAAAAAGTCAAAAGAAAATTTGTTGTGCTTTGATGAGAGAGTCAGATATGGTATATAAATGAAGTCTTTATTGACTAATATGATGATAGAATCATGGTGAATTTACAAGGTTATGTATTTATACAATAATGTTTCATGAACTCACTGGTTACTGTATAGGCCTACATATTCAAGAAAAATGCAATCAATCTAAAGTTTTTTAGTTCCCTTTCGAAAGCTTCAGTCGATTCTGCGCTGCTCAGCGCATTGGGGAACGTCTTTTAGTCGTGACCAGCTGTGAATAATGTGTATAAAAACGTCGAAGACCGACCGGAAGAATATATAGCCTCGGCTGATGACGTCATCAGCGCGCACCCGGCACGGGGCTATAAATAGATGACCCACAGGTGCATCATCAGGTCTTTTGTCTTCAGACCATTCTGTGCATGTGTGCGTGGAATCTCTCTCTCTCTCTACTCTCTTTGTTAGGAGTTAGTTTGTATCAAGCAGTGTGCAGAAAATTTCTCTTTCTTAAATCTCTTTCTACTTTATAAGGAGTTTAAAAAAGTAAAGAGAATGAGTCAACAAATCAGTAAGCGTTGTGTTCTTCCATGCTCACGTCCCATGTCTGAGCTGGATACACACGATTACTGTTTTGTTTGTTTGGGGGAAGAGCACGCGGTTCTGGCTATAGAGAAAGGCGGGTGCGAGCATTGTGACCAGCTCACAGTTAAGATGCTTCGCTCCTGTCTGAACTATTTCCAGTCCGCACCCGCATTACCATCGTGGGGCTCTCGTATGGATCTGAATGACGAGCAAGAGACGGGTCAGTCCTTTTCGCTTGTCGCGTCATCAGATCCTAACATCTCTTCTCGTGAACGCGAAGCGTGCTCCGGTGCTTCTTCGGTTCACGAGGGGGATGACATATCTCTTGGCTCATCTGAGCACGAGCAGCCAGCCTCTGAGCATTCCTCCAGTGGAAAAAAATCTGTGGAGGAATTGTTAGAGGTGGTTACTTGCGCGGTTGCCAGGTTACAGCTTGACTGGCCACGCGAACAAGAGACCCCCAAACATAGTAAGCTAGAGGATAGGTTTCTGTCCGGTGGCGGGGGGGAGAAACCACAACATCAGTTTCTCCCCTTTTTCGAGGACCTCCATGATGAGCTGTCTAAGTCATGGAGTAAACCATATACTTCTCGCGTCTTTGTGCCTTCGACATCGACTTTTTCGACTATCGTGGGTGCAAAGTCGCGGGGGTATACGGAGATGCCTCGGGTTGAAGAGACGCTCGCGAGCTATCTCTCGCCTGAATCCGCATCTTCTATAAAGAAACCTACCCTCCCCACTAAACCGTGTCGTGTGACATCGTCATTAGTGGGTAAAGCTTATCAAGCTGCAGGTCAGGCTGGTGCTGCGCTGCACACTATCAGTGATGGACGAAGTACACAGACCATGTACTTGAGTAAAAGTTGAGATACCTAGTGTAAAATATTACTCCAGTAAAAGTGGAAGTGCTCCCTTTAAACGTCGACTTGAGTAAAAGTACAAAAGTACTTGACTTCAAATGTACTTAAGTATCAAAAGTAAAAGTAATTTGGTGTAATGTAGTTCCAATGTCTTGTCATGTCCTTTATACACTCAATCAAGTCATACAAGGTAAAAAAAAAAAAAAAAAAAAAAAACACTAACACCACTCTGAAATTACAATGTTTTCTATTTGTGATATCTGGTACTGATATCTTTTGAAATTATCATAAGCACATCCTACTAAATGGAAACCACATGATTAGGAATAAATAGGGTGGGGGGAAACCACATTAGACACGTATTTCTTTAACAATTTATTGTTTGAAGTAATGTAGAAATCTTATTCCTTTATCACATTCCTTTACTACATCACAGCTGACGGATTTACTCAAGTTTACAAAGGTTTACAAAGTTTACAAAGAATGTCTTTTTTCCAATTTACTAAACATGACTCCTTACAACACAGCTGTATGTCCACTCTATAAACAAATGTTAGTTTCTGTTGTTGTGTGATTTATGCAAACACTAACACACCAATAGATTTCCCTGAAGACTTACGCAGTATGTAGAACTACTAACTAGTAGTGATGTGCTATAACAGAAGAATAACAGAAATAGCACTGTTAACTGTATGACCTACCTAAAGCTAAAATATTTTTTGTTAAGTTTGAGAAGGAGCTGATTTTCAAAATTTCTGGCATCCAATCTTGCCCTTCTTGGGCTGAAAATCAGTCCAGCAGTGCTAAAGAGACGTTCGCATGCAGCAGAAGCTGGTAAGGCAGTGTTGATTTTAAGAGACAATTTGCAAACCGCAGGATAAGATTGCAGTATCTCTTTGTTGTCTACTTTAGAGGCAAGGTACCCTTCTAGCTGTTTAACACTTTCCTGCCCATGAGTTTTTTTCATGCTTGAAAAGAAGTCATCGTCATCTGAAGCACTTGATCCATTGCCTGGTGACTGATGTGGACGTTCTTCCTCCAGATGGTCCTTGATGTAGGCAAGTCCTAATATACAACATATATTGGGACAGATGCCAGAAATCATGTTATATAAATGATAGGGCAATACAGTACAGAGGAAAAAGAATGAACTAACTAATTTGGAGCAACATGCACAGTTATGGATAGGCAGCTAAAGCTGACATATGAGGGCAAAGATCAGTTTCTATGCCCCATTAGATCAGCTTTACTTCCCTGGCCACAATTCAGTCTAGATTGTGTCAAATTTCCTTGTTCTTTTTCCTGAACAACATGAACAGCATGTAGTACCTTGAACAATAAGGCTATGGGGTCCATCCACATCAAACTTGCCTTTTAGGCATATATATGAATCCAGGTCACAACCCCCACCCCCACCCTTTTAAGTAAGTAAACTTATATAAATGTGCTTGTTTAGTTTTTTTGTTTACTTTTGTTTTGTGAACTAAGCGCATGACATCTGAAATAAAAATGCCACAAAACATATGTACATACATAGATACATACCTAGGTTTAATAGGTTCTCATCAGATGTCCACGCTGTTTTAAATTTTGGGAGCAGGATGGCAGCAGCAATAAACTCTGGTTCTGCCATCATGTCTTTAAAGCGCTTTTGTAGTCCCTCTAGGACTGCATCCACCAAAGGTTTGCAGTACCTGGAATTAGAGGTGGGGGAGAGAAAATGATATAGTACAATATCACAACATTTACAGCGTGCATTTATACTGAGACAATGACAATAACAACAAGCATCCCAATACTTAATTGTTAAATATGATTTGACGGTCTTACATCTATTGTGTTCTTGGTCAATGTGTTCATAAAGGCCTCTTTTTAATCATTTTACTAATGGCACACATTAACTTCCTACACGTATGCTATATGAAGTTTTAAGGGAGTTGAATTGTGTATGATAAGGAATACACCTTAATAACATGAGGGGAAAGAATCTCTACCTGGAATTTATGTGGATTCGTTCAAGCTTATTGATGAGGAGCGTCAGAGTTGGCAGAAGCCATCCCATCTGAACATCTGTCTCATCTTGAAGAATGTTGAGGGCTTTGGCGAGAGGACCCATGGTTCTGGCAAATTCCTCCAGAAAGGAAATTTCAACTGAACTCAACCTAACAAACATAAAGAACACTTAAGTCTTGTGTGTGTGTGTGTGTGTGTGTGTGTGAGAGAGAGAGTGTGTGTTTGTGTGTCTGTCTGTGAGAGAATGAGTGATTGTGTGTGTGTGTCTGTCTGTGAGAGAGTGTGTGTTTGTGTGTCTGTCTGTGAGAGAGTGAGTGATTGTGTGTTTGTGTGTCTGTCTGTGAGAGAGAATGAGTGAATGTGTGTGTGTGTGTCTGTCTGTCTGTGAGAGAGTGTGTGTTTGTGTGTCTGTCTGTGAGAGAGTGAGTGATTGTGTGCTTGTGTGTCTGTCTGTGAGAGAATGAGTGATTGTGTGTGTGTGTCTGTCTGTGAGAGAGTGTGTGCTTGTGTGTCTGTCTGTGAGAGAATGAGTGATTGTGTGTGTGTGTCTGTCTGTCTGTGAGAGAGTGTGTGCTTGTGTGTCTGTCTGTGAGAGAATGAGTGATTGTGTGTGTGTGTCTGTCTGTGAGAGAGTGTGTGTGTGTGTGTGTGTGTGTCTGTCTGTGAGAGAGTGAGTGATTGTGTGTGTGTGTGTGTCTGTCTGTGAGAGAGTGAGTGATTGTGTGTGTGTGTGTGTGTGATGAGTGGTGAGTGGTGAGGCTGCTCGGACTATAATTGTCCTCCATTTCCCCTTACGTAAAGCAACTGAATAGTTAAGCAATATTTTCCAAAATTACATATTGGAATGAAAGGTATATTTAAAAAAAGTTACACTTACATTGGCAACTTCAGTGCAGTGCATACAGTTCTCAGGGCCCCTTCTCCTTCATCTTTGATTATTCTCACGATTCTTTCAACAGAGAGAAATAATGAGTTCCATCGTGTGTCGTTTGGCCGGATCAGTTGTATTTTGCATGTTTCCTCTATGATGTCTGAAGCAGTGGAGGATCGAGATGTCTTGTTCCATAAGCCACTGCATTTCGCAAAAGCTGATCGTGACAGTCTTTTATAGGAGTCATTGGAATTGGCCTTGGCTGCATCAACTGTGGCAACAAGGTTTAATAGATGACATGCACAGCGATGATGCTTTGGAAGCTGAAATTGTAAGCCATCATCTTCCATTAAGATCGGTGTTACCTCAATGAAGTCAACATCAACACCTTCCTCTTCCTGTTCATCTTCATCACTGCAAGCATCCTCTTCAGTCTCACTGGAGGCACAGTTATTGTTCTCATCTTGTTGTTGTTCTCCATATTCTCTAAATGCCTTTATGAAATTGGACCCATTGTCTGTGGTGGTTCTAACTATTTTTTTCTCTATGCCAAATTCGCAATGGATGTCATTCAATGCACTGCCCAACACATCAAAAGTGTGTGGCCCTTTAATCCGCCGGCAAGCAAGTGCCACAGAGCACCTCTTTAATGAATCTGGATCCACCCAGTGGGCAGTGACTCCGAGAAATCCTCTCCTTCTTGCACTCCAACAGTCAGTTGTTGTGGCAATGAATTCAATGGAGGACATTGCTTGTTTAATATTTCTCTTCATTTCTTGGACACCCTCTTCTACTTTCCGGCGCAATGTAGTTCTGGACATCACACGTGAATTAGGCTGTAGCTCTTGCACTAAAGCATTAAACGCAGGCTGTTCTAGCACAGTAAATGGTTGAAGACTCTGAATTACAAAATTTATGACTACGTTGTCTACCTTTGTTTGATTCACAATTTTCGTTTCTCCTAATTTCAGTTGTCTGGAAGTGGAGGGAACTGGGTTTTCAGCTTTTCTTTTTCGAGGGGCTGTCAGGGCACTGTATCTTTCCAAGTGACTTGAATGCTTTCTCTGGAAAGAAAGGGGGAAAAACACATCATGAACATAATATCTTCACAGCAATATATCTCAATTTCATAAATGAAGTGCACATTTCATGTTTTTTTGCATGTACCAAGTAGGCTGCTGAGAAGGCTGAGTAACTAGCTAGCCTACATCAATCGCAGGCTACTGTTCAAGTAGCTACCGATCAATCATACCTTGCATGTAAACCTAGTCAAATAGAAGCCTAAATGTCAGAATTCATTTTACATTGAATTTCTTTAGACACACTACACATTCTATGAACGAGCTTGACAAGTAAATGGCATTTTTAGGGGGTAATGTTAGGCTATTTCTAGCCAAGTGCCTTCACTGCAAAAAATGCTTTTCTTAGTATTTTTGTCTTTATTCCAGTCCAAATCTCTAAAAATTATTAAATCAAGATGCATCCACTAAGAAAAATAACCTTAATTCAAACAGAAACAAGATATATTGGCAGATAATTTTGCTTTTTTTAAGCAACAACTCACTTAATTTTGATTTATTTCCCCAGAAAACAAGACATAATATCTTATGGCCTTATACTTTAGTAAATGCATCTTGATTTAAGAATTTTTAGAGATTTGGACTGGAATCAAGACAAAAATACTAAGTAAGAAAAGTATTTTTGCAGTGTTGGTGTTAATGAGCTTTGCTAACGGTCTGCAGTTTCCTAGCTTAACCTTGCACAATGGAACTGATGTCCACGTTTATTATTAACACAACGTATGAGCGTATTATATCCAGTTTGGGTAAAACGACAGGTTTATTAGCCTTTAATTAATTTCACAGTCAAACTGAAAATTACTTACCTCTATGTGTTTCTTTAGATTGGACGGCGAATTCTTGAAAGAAGAAATCGTATGCTTCTGAGGCAGACAGAGAAGGCACTTAAAAATGAATGACTCGTTCTTCCTTTCCACTACTTCAAAAAATTCGCTTAAATATGGCCATGGGTGCTCAATTTCAATGTCTGGCGCTTCTTCCATTATTGCGTTGGCTATAAACGTGACAGCGAAAAGAAGCAAGCAGGCAGGCAGCAGTTATATTAGACAGTAAAGCGCGCAAACTGCAGGAAACACGACGTGTTCTGATTGGCACACTTGCGGAGCACGTGTACTTATTTTGACCTGTCACTGGTTACGCATGTATGTTGTGGAACGTAAAAAGAAACGACAGGTTTTAGGAAAGTAGTGGAGTAAAAAGTAAGGTTTTCCACTTCGAAATGTAGTTGAGTCAAAGTATAAAGTCTCACAAAACAATGATACTCAAGTAAAGTACAGATACGCTAAAAAGTTACTTAAGTACGGTAACAAATTACTTGTACTTCGTTACTGTCCACCACTGCACACTATGGCTGTGTTACAGGCATACCAGGCTGACCTGTTGAAGGATTTGAGTGTGGGCAGTACCATCGACGAGGAAGCATTTTCTGAGCTTCGTCGAGCCACAGATCTGTCTCTTCGTGCGACCAAGCAAACGGCCCGTGCCATCGGTCGTTCTATGAGTGCTTTGGTCAGCACGGAGAGACATCTATGGCTGAATCGGTCAGGCATTAAAGAAAAAGATCGTGTGTTTCTGTTAGATTCCCCTGTTTCTCCCTCTGGTTTGTTTGGTGACTCGGTGAGCACCGTAGTCACCAGGTTTAAAGAGGTGAAGAAACACGAAGAAGCGTTCGGTCAATTTCTTCCTCGCCGCACTCAAGGGGAGGGGCCGTCTGCCACCCAGCCCCGCTCCGGTCCTTCAAAAGCCAGGGAGGTTAAAAAGCAGAGCGTGGCTGAGCGTGCTCCCCCCTCGTAGAGACTGGGGACAGGCTCGCCGCGCTCAGCAACCTCCCAAGCCAGACCTCAGGACTATTATTAACAGAAAGCGGAAGTCCTGATGGTCTGGCGCCCGATCTGGTGGGGGTAGTCCCCCCGCGGGATGGGGCGCGTTCAAGATCTCCTCGCCCCTTCCCGATACCCTCACAAAACTTCCCCATCCCCGCCACCTCTCGTGCCTCGGGTGGCAGCAGTTTCCAGCGAGATGTTAGATGTACCGTTGTTTCCGGCGGTCGTTCTGGACGCGGAACATCTAACATCCCCTCAAAAGGAAGTATTAAAATTAATACCACTCTCAGAGAGTCTGGCAGCGTGGAAACTTCTGCCAGGCATCTCTGCGTGGGTATTAAGCACAGTACAGATAGGATACAGAATCCAATTTTTTCGTCGTCCTCCGCGTTTCAACGGCGTGGTTTTCACTTCCGTGAAACTGGAGCTGATGCACGTACTGTCACAAGAGCTACAAACTCTTCTGAGCAAAGAGGCCATAGAGCATGTTCCTCTTCCAGAGAGAGAGTCGGGCTATTACAGCAGATACTTCCTGGTTCCCAAAAAGGATGGGGGGCTGCGTCCAATCTTAGATCTTCGAGGCTTAAACCGTTCAGTCAAAGCGCTCAAGTTCAAGATGTTAACTGTCAAGACGGTCGTGACGCAGATTCAACATCACGATTGGTTCGTCACGATCGATCTAAAGGATGCATATTTCCACATAGAAATATTGCCACAACACAGGAAATTCCTGAGGTTCGCTTTCGGGGGCAAAGCGTACCAATTTCAGGTTCTTCCATTCGGCCTAGCCTTGTCGCCCCGCACATTTACAAAATGCATGGATGCAGCACTGGCTCCTTTACGACTCCAGGGCATTCGCATTTTGAACTATATCGACGATTGGCTGATACTGGCACAATCGCGAGAGATGGCGCTCCAACACAGAGACATCGTGTTAGCTCATGTGGTTTCTCTAGGGCTGAGACTCAACACCAACAAAAGTGTTCTTTCTCCTGCCCAGAGAACGACTTATCTCGGGATCGTTTGGGATTCGATCACAATGCGGGCACGACTGTCTCCCGCTCGGATCGAGACCATTCGGCAGACCATGAGCAAGGTCAGGCTAGGTCAGGAGCACACTGTTCTTCAGTACCAGAAGATGTTAGGTCTTATGGCATCAGCATCCACGGTGATTCCTCTGGGGCTGTTGCACATGAGACCGTTTCAGTTGTGGCTAAAAGCCAGAGGGTTTCATCCAAGAGCCAATCCTCGAAGGCAAATAAAAGTGACGCGCCGCGGGCTTCGTACACTATCTCCGTGGCTCAGACCCTGGTTCCTCACCTTGGGTCCCACTCTAGGGGCGCCGTGTCGTCGCAGACTGCTAACGACAGACGCCTCCCTGGTGGGCTGGGGAGCAGTCTTAGAAGGCCGTCCAGCTCAAGGGGTTTGGGAGGGCCATCAGCTCGACTGGCACATCAATTGCCTCGAGCTGATGGCCGTATTTCTGGCTCTGAAATATTTTCTCCACCAATTGAGAGGCTGTCATGTCTTGGTGCGGGTGGACAATACAGCGGCAGTCTCTTATTTAAATCACCAGGGAGGTCTGCGTTCACGCAACCTGAACAGGATAGCGAGACAGATTTTTCTCTGGGCCCAGGACAAGTTCCTGTCACTCAGGGCAGTGTACATTCCAGGGCAGTGGAATGTGGGAGCAGATTTACTGTCCAGACAGACACTACCGACGGGGGAATGGAAACTCCACCCGGAGATAGTGAAACAGATCTGGACCAGATTTTACAAAGTGGAGGTGGACCTCTTCGCCTCTCAGCAGACTGCGCAATGTCCCCTCTACTTCTCTCTGAGTCACCCAGCTCCGTTGGGTCTGGATGCGATGGCGCACTCATGGCCCAATATGCGCCTGTATGCGTTTCCCCAGTCTCTCTGCTCCCGGGAGTTCTAGCCAGGGTTCGCCAACAAGGGTCTTGCCTCTTACTGATAGCGCCGTGTTGGCCGAACAGAGTATGGTTCTCGTAGATAATATCTCTCCTCGACGGCTCGCCGTGGGCGATTCCGGAGAGGAGGGACCTTCTGTCTCAGGCGGAGGGAACGATATTCCATCCCAGGCCCGATCTGTGGAATCTTCATGTTTGGCCCCTGAGGGGAACCAACTGAGAGACACTGGGCTTTCGCCTGCTGTTATTGAGACCATCCTAAGTGCTAGGGCTTCCTCCACTAGGAAGAATTATGCCGGTAAATGGGGTGTTTTTGATAGGTGGTGTGTTAAACATAATGTAGATCCGGTTAACTGCCAGATTGCTTCAGTACTGGACTTCATGCAGGAGAAATTGTCAACAGGTACGTGTCCTGCTACTCTTAGGGGTTATGTGGCCGCTCTTTCGGCTTGCCATGCCTTGATTGATGGGGCACCACTCGGGAGACACCCTCTGCTCTCTCGCTTCCTTCGTGGGGCTAGGAGACTGAGGCCTCCAGTGAAAACCAAGATCACTTCTTGGGACTTAGCTACAGTTCTTGAGGGTCTGGTTGAAACCCCCTTTGAACCTTTAGAATCAGCATCTGATAAACTTCTGACTCTAAAAATGGTTTTTCTCATGGCTATAACTTCCTTGAAGAGAATTGGGGATATGCAGGCCCTGTCTATCTCTCCTTCCTGCTTAGACTTTGCCCCAGGTATGGTGAAAGTGATTCTGCATCCTCATCCTGATTACCTGCCTAAAGTTCCATTTTCGGCTGTACATCCGGTCATTCTAGAAGCCTTCTGTCCTCCACCGTTCACAACGCCGGAGCAGGAGAGATCTCATAGACTGTGTCCAGTCCGTGTTCTTCAGGCCTAGGTCCACCGCACTAGCCAGTGGCGTAAGTCAGAGCAACTCTTTGTTTGTTATGGTGTTCATAACAGAGGAGCAGCTGCCACCAAGCAGACCATGTCTCATTGGGTCAGGGATGCTATTGCTCTTGCCTATGAGGCGCGCGGTCAAGCTCCGCCTAAAGGTCTTAGAGCTCACTCCACCAGGGGGGTCGCCTCTTCTAATGCTTTGGTGAGAGGCGCCCCCCTACAACAGGTTTGTGATGCGGCAGGATGGTCCTCTCCGCACACATTCATAAGATTTTATAGTTTGGATGTTCATGCCACTCCGGGCTCTCATGTCCTTGAGTCGACGTCAAGTTAATGTCTAGGCCTTCTTGCGTTCTTGTGAAACACACCTGCACAATCGTGGGGTCCAGACATGCTCAAGCACGGCGGCGTGGGTATTCTCGTTCCCAATGCGCTGAGCAGCGCAGCATCGACTGAAGCTTTCGAAAGGGAACGATCCCGGTTACTTGGCTGTAACCGTGTTCCCTGAGAAAGCGGAACGAGATGCTGCGCTATTTTGCCGTGTTTAAGATGTCCCGGGACTGCTCTTCAGACAAAATATCCTGATGATGCACCTGTGGGTCATCTATTTATAGCCCCGTGCCGGGTGCGCGCTGATGACGTCATCAGCCGAGGCTATATATTCTTCCGGTCGGTCTTCGACGTTTTTATACACATTATTCACAGCTGGTCACGACTAAAAGACGTTTCCCAATGCGCTGAGCAGCGCAGCATCTCGTTCCGCTTTCTCAGGGAACACGGTTACAGCCAAGTAACCGGGATCGTTTGTCATTATAAAAATCTTAAAAGAAAGGTGTCTAATACATTATATTTTCATTTGTCTCAGGACTCTGATACACAAAAACAAAACACATGAATCCTACATGAAAGCTAAAAAAGGCTACATTTTCAACTATTTTTAACAGTAATACTAAACTTTACATATCAACCTCTTAACAAATCTGCATCAGTGAGATATTTATGTCATTACAAATCATCAGGCACATAAGGTGGTGGGTGATAAGTTGGACTTATCAATTATTTGATTATCTTCTATCAATTTTTTGATCAAATCTTAGTAAAATAAAACGATATAGACCCAGTTGTTTTTATTTCAATAAAATAAAACACAATAGTGTAGAAATAAATATGCAGCATTTAAAAAGCATGGTCAATGATACTATTTTTAAAGTAAGAAAGTCTAATCCGTACCTTGCTTAAGACGTACTTTTGTTGCAAACAACCTTATAACTAATTCATAAAGAAAAATCGCTGTAAGTGCCTTGCAGTCATCAGAGGATCATTTGACTACTTCTAATCCTCATCATGGTTTTAGATGTGAAAGATCTAAAAATCTACAAAACTTATTTAAGACAAATGTTATTTCATTGTTTAATCATACTGCTTTTTATCATCTTATAGAGATATTCGTTGTGATGCTAAAAGTTTTTTATTTGTAAAAAGGTTTGTATAAGACTTCATAAAAGTTTAACTGCAGGGGCTTGTTTGTGTGTTTGCTTGTATGTTTGTTTTTATATGAGTGTTCGTCCACATGTCTGTATTTTCATGAGTGTTTGTTTGTTTGTTTGTCTATTTTTTGTGTGTATGTTTGTGTTTCCATGTATGTATGTTTGTGTTTGTTTGCATTTGTATGTTTTTGCATTTGCTTGTGTTAGTGCACGTCCATGTTTGCATGTTTGTGTGTGTGTGTGTGTGTGTTTGTTTGCATGTTTGCATTTGTATGTTTTTGCATGTGCTTGTGTTAGTGCACGTCAATGTTTGCATGTTTGTGTGTGTGTGTATATATGTTTGCGTGTTTGCATGCATGTTTGTGCACGTCTGTGTGTGTGTTTGTTTGCATGTTTGCATTTGTATGTTTTTGCATTTGCTTGTGTTAGTGCACGTCAATGTTTGCATGTTTGTGTGTGTGTGTGTGTGTGTGTGTGTATATGTTTGCATTTGCATGCATGTTTGTGCACGTCTGTGTGTGTATGTTTGCATGTTTACATTTGTATGTTTTTGCATTTGCTTGTGTTAGTGCACGTCAATGTTTGCATGTTTGTGTGTGTGTGTGTATATATGTTTGCGTGTTTGCATGCATGTTTGTGCACATCTGTGTGTGTATGTTTGTTTGCATGTTTGCATTTATATGTTTTTGCATTTGCTTGTGTTAGTGCATGTCAATGTTTGCATGTTTGTGTGTGTGAGTACATGTTTGCGTGTTTGCATGCATGTTTGTGCACGTCTGTGTGTGTGTGTTTGTTTGCATGTTTGCATTTGTATGTTTTTGCATGTGCTTGTGTTAGTGCACGTCAATGTTTGCATGTTTGTGTGTGTGTGTATATATGTTTGCGTGTTTGCATGCATGTTTGTGCACGTCTGTGTGTGTGTTTGTTTGCATGTTTGCATTTGTATGTTTTTGCATTTGCTTGTGTTAGTGCACGTCAATGTTTGCATGTTTGTGTGTGTGTGTGTGTGTGTATGTTTGCATTTGCATGCATGTTTGTGCACGTCTGTGTGTGTATGTTTGCATGTTTACATTTGTATGTTTTTGCATTTGCTTGTGTTAGTGCACGTCAATGTTTGCATGTTTGTGTGTGTGTGTGTATATATGTTTGCGTGTTTGCATGCATGTTTGTGCACATCTGTGTGTGTATGTTTGTTTGCATTTATATGTTTTTGCATTTGCTTGTGTTAGTGCATGTCAATGTTTGCATGTTTGTGTGTGTGTGTGTGTGTGTACATGTTTGCGTGTTTGCATGCATGTGTGTGCACGTCTGTGTGTGTGTTTGTTTGCATGTTTGCATTTGTATGTTTTTGCATTTGCATGTTTTTGCATTTGCGTGTGTTAGTGCACGTTTGTGTCTGCATGTACTGTTTGTTTGTGTTTACGTTTTTGCTGCATGTATTTGTGTTTGTTTGTATGTTTGCGTTGGAATGTACATTTGTGTTGAGGTTTGACAAAATCTATGAGTGACTGAGAGTAACTATGAGTAACTAAAATTAAACTAAAAGGAAACAAACATCCTTTGACATACTGAATCCTAAAGAGGAATCCTCTCTTGTTTTTATTGTGCAGTGTGGAACAAAAACATTTGCTTTCATCCTGATATTTAACTACGTACATGCATGTATTTGAACAGACTGTAAGTTCTAAGATTGACAAAAATCAAAGAGAAAATAAATAAATTAAATTAAGGAAGTGTATATAACTAAAATAAAGAAACATTTTCCTGTAACATAGATCTGGACACAGAAGAAAGCTTATATTTCTGTTATAAGTAAAAAAAACTCTGCTCTAATGTTAAAAAATAGGGAGGACGTTTTCATTAGTTAAGAAATGTCATCAATTTTCTTTTTCATTTGTAAAATGCTTTATTTAAAATCTGAAATTGTGACATGTGACCATTCATCTATCAGTGTTAGGGATGTGTTAGGGCAGGAGGGTGTGGTTTACCACGGCAGACCTAACTTTATTTAGATGTTTTGTCAGCAGTGAGTGAGGAGCTATCGCAGCCACTTTGTAAGATACTTTTATAGATTTCTGTTTTTTTTTCTTTTCTTTTTTTCTTTCCTTTTCTTTTCTTTTTTAAAAAATTTGTATCAGTTGAAACCTGAAAACTGTCGTATGCTGTTGTTTATCAAGGGTGTCTGATACATTTTGGTTTTAGATCAGCGCAAGATGCACCACTCTTTTTCTTTTTCTTTTCTTACTAAACTTGTATCAGTAACAAACTCTACCTTTTTAAAAAATGTAATGTTACAAGACGTTCGACTCATTTTATTTTCTAACTTGTAACAAACACTACTTTTTTTCAAACTGTAATGCTAGACTACAATAGATTTAGATCAACGTAAGATGCTCGACTACTTTTCTTTTCTAACTTGTATCAGTAACAAACTCTACCTTTTTAAAACTGCAACATAGGTTTTGATAACTACTGTATGCTTTTGTTTTACACAGACATGTTTGATACATTTTTATTTTTTAAATATTTCACAGCTTTTTCTTAAAATTGTTTACCAATATGTAAATTTACGTAAATACATTTACACAAATACACAAAACACAGTCGTCACAGTGTTTCTACTGCATGCGAAAAAACTTTAATAAAAACTACCCCTTGATCCCATTTTACCAACCAATACACTCTCAGCCCTCCTCCTCAGTTTGACCCCAAACACTTTCACTTTCAGAAGACATTAGATAGGGTGGATAGTATGGTAGTGGTTTGAATAAAAAATTTTAACATTAGCCTATAGATCAGATTGTACTGCTCCTACAGAGCTGTCAGGATGCACACATACAAATGTTTTAGAAAGACTTAAACTTAAAACAGACTCAAACTCTTTTTTTGTCTTAGCCATTAACATTTAGCCCATAGATCAGGTAGATACATGTTTGGATATCTTCAACCTAAAACAAAGTACATCCCCAAATGTGACACCTTTTTTCGACCACCACTGGAAGGTAGACGCCCTGACACCTCCCTGCTCAGAAGGTAAGAGACATTAACATAGAGCCTATAAAGACCATGGTGAGGTGTCGACAGACCCAGAATGTCAGGAAGGAGACAGATGACCAAGATGAAAGAATTATTTTAGACATGTTTTAAAACATGTTTGATAATTCCAGTCAGGGTAACACATTGCAAACCAAATACACAACAACACAGTTCACAGGCAGAAGGGCTAAGCAAGCAAGTCTGGGAACAACTTCATTCACAGATAGACAATTTGCTGCATGGATCTCATGTAAGTTCTCTTAGAACTTTCTTTATTAACTCTTGTTTGATTTCTTAAACTCTTCTGTTGTTTTCTTCATTTGCCTTCGTAAGTACAAAATATACTGCAACACAGAGGGGCTTCAAAGAACATGCCCGGGCATAACACTTTTTTCAAAAGCATGGATGGATTAGAGAGTTGCTGACTTGGATAATCGTTTGCCATTTTAATCTATTGAGGAGCCATTGATGGCTATAGGGACGACTGTTTGGAAGAGCCTTTCATCCCAAAACAAAAGAACGCAACATCTCTCATCTCATTCATTTCTTGTTCTTATTCAAAGGTGTGAAACAACTAGAGTGCTTGACGGACCAACACATCCAAGATCGCTGTAACACTTCAAAACACACGGTAAAACAAAATGGCTGAAACACATCCTGATCACAAAATGGACGCTGCCATAAACAGGTGTCGTCAGCAAACAGGAACAGGAGGTCGGTGGTGACAGATCAACACATGGGTGTCATAAATATCAGTAAACAGAACATCACAGGTGTCATAAATCAATGTTTGACCACTAGTCCCTCATATTTTATTCTCACTCCCATACCTCATAAACCAAAGTGAACTTGTTGTTGACAGTCAGCTTAATGAAGCAGAATTTGTATACTTTCTGAGGATTTTTCCTGTAATACCACAAGACATTCTGAAAATGAGGATAGCTGCAAAAGTTGGTGTGTTAGTTACTGGTATCATAGTTTACAGTCTCATGCACATGTCATTAATCAGGTCGGAAGATCCGGAGGTTCTTTGGAGACTGAAGAGAATAGAAGATCAAGTTTATAAAATGGGTGAGTTTGTGCTTGTTACAAACATTTTCAGAAAAAATAAATAAATAAAAATCATTATCCTGTAGCATTATCTCAATATACTTCCAGCTTCAGCCATAGAAATCAAACAAAAAGTCAGAGAGGCTGTTGTGGAACAGAAAATGACAAAGAAAACTAAGGTTAAGAAGTTGTATCCAAAATCGTATCTCTTTAAATCATGGGGAGCTGAACTCACAGAAGAGGAACAGATGGAAGCAGAAAGGCAGTATCAGGAGTTTGGATACAATGTGTTCCTCAGTAACAGATTACCATTGAACAGAACAATCCCTGATACTCGAGACATCAGGTAACTGCTTTACTTTTTCTAATTTATTTTTGTATTCTTTCTATTTTAATATGTGCCCTTAGAGGGCAAAGCTGAGTTTTTACAAACATTTGAATTTAATTCATTCCAAATAAATCTGTTTAGTTGGGTCAGCACAATGGACCCTTCGCACATTTCTGGGTTTCTTGTAGTAGAAGTCGTCACTGTTGAATAGGAGTGTACCACAAATATATTTTTTGCATTCCCATTTGCTCAAAACTCCACGATAGTGTTTTCACAACTTTCATCCAAAGGAAAAAAAAGAGAGAGACTGATATCGGCAGGCGGAAGAGAGAACAATGTCAAATTTACCGTCCCTCCCATAGACGCAGCGTTAGAAACACCCTTGCATTAGCGTTAACTAGTTTTTTTGTAACTTGATGAAAAGGTGATATAATACAGTGTTATAAATGTACATACATATTTTTTTAAAAAATCAAAACATGAAAAAAATTCAAGTATTTATGATTATGATGACCGTTAAAACGCATTATCACAGTCTTGTGAAAAGGGTCCATTTAGTTAGTTTAGGTCGAATAAATGTAATCCAGAATGTTCGATTTAACTAAATATTGACTACTGACAAAATAAAAACCTGCTCTGGAGCATATTCCAGGATTGGTTTACCTCAGGTACATTAGTGTTTTCAGGACATAATCTTCTGACAAACAACATCACCGAATGTAATGGCACCAATTAAACAAATATATGAGGTTACAAAATTACATTGTTAAGAATCGTTGCAATGAGGCAATTTACATAACAACACCAAATATAATTGTTTAGTGTGGGACACCCCTCCCTTTTACAAGATTCACTACCCAAAAATATCTGTAAGTTTGCACTGTAAGTTTGTTTCTTCTACACATTGTTTTTGTTTTGTTTTTTACAGTGAAGACATGATTTTTGGATGCTTTTGGAAACTCCTGCTATTGCTAAAATAGCAATAAAATCAGAGAAGCAAAGCCTTTGCCTCCAAGGCATGATCCATAAAATTATCTAAATCTAAATAAATCTAAATATAAAAACTAAACTATATTGTCTTTGTAGGTACACCTTTGCAGGTGCAGATTTTTTGTCTGACACAAAACAGTTGTGTCAGTATGGCACAGAGAAAGGGAAAAGACAAAAATCTCCAAGTCATATATAGCAATACCAGTAAATTTTGTTCTTGTGGGGACATTTTTTTAGGCCCCCTTGAGGGAACAAGCTTATACACTCTTAAAAATAAAGGTTCTTTATTGGCATCAACGGTTTTATGAAGAACCTTGAACATCCATGGAACCTTTCAAATGCAGAAAAGGTTCTTTATAGTCTAATAAGTTTCTTTAGATTTTTAAAATGTTCTTCAAATTGGTTCTTTTAGGAACTGTTCACTGAAAGGTTCTAAAAATGGTTCTTTTATGGCATCACTGCAAAAACACCCTTTTGGAACCTGTATTTTTAAGAGTGTTAATCATATACAATTAAGTGTTTCGAAAATCTAAAATACCACAAAGTTTTGTGTGAGGTTTAGGGGTAAGGTTAGGGTCAGTACATAACGTTTAAAACAGGGGTGCCCAAACTTGGTTCCGGAGGGCTGGTGTCCTGCAGAGTTGGCATTATTTTAAGAATTCAATTTGACAATGAACACATTGCGACCATGCTTGGGATAGTCCTGATCGCAACACACAGTTATATAGTATAGTTCAAAACAATACAAATAAAGAAACACATTCAGACATTCAGAAAAACAAAGAGATAGAGGAGCGCGGGGCACATTTCTCAGTTTGTGTAAATCCACGTGGGGTCCAAGGTATAATTTTTTTTTATCCTTGTTAATTTCACACTTGTCTAGTACAAATATGTCGCTTTTTTTCATAATTACAGTGTACACGTTTTTCGTTATTTATCTCAGGATAAGGAAAAGGAAGTGAAATGTGACAACATGCCCTGTAGGTGGGGTACATTGCAACATGTGAGGGGCATAATGTAACATAACCATATGACAGCTTAAAATGTTATCTGATTGAATGAAAAAAATATACACAACAAACTAAACTTACTAGCCCAACTAATTTTTTTACCCCAAATTTGAAGGCATTTATGGATGTAATCTCTCTAATCTCAGATGGAAGGCTATTCCAAAGCCTTGGACCGGCAACAACAAAGGCCTGGTCTCCTGTCAGCTTTAAATGAGTCCGTGGGACAGTGAGAAACAACTTATTTGATGATCTTCAAGACCTTGATGATTGAAGTAATAAGCTCAGACACATAAGCAGGGGCCATTCCATGTACTGCTTTACAACAGAACCTTATATTTTATCCTGAAGCCCACTGGTAGCCATCTGAGAGAGGCCAAGATAGAAGAGATGTGTTGACTTTTCTTAGCACTCACAAGCAGCCTAGCAGCTGCATTCTGGACTAATTGAAGACGTGAAATAATGGTCTGACAGGACCCCACATACAACACATTACAATAGTCCAGTTGGGACAATTTAAAAGCATTAATAACTTTCTCTAAATCTTTCATGGACAAAATGGGTTTTAATCGAGCAAGAGACCTAATTTGGAAAAAACAAGTCTTAACCACAGCATTAACCTGCTTGTCAAATTTCAAGTCTGGATCAAACACAACTCCTAAACTCCTTATTTAGTCATGACAGTAGGCTGACCAAGGAGCTAAATAAGTGGCAATGTCAGAGCATCTTCTGGAGGGACCAAAAATCATAATATCTGTTTTACTTTGGTTTAACTGAACCAAATTATGAGCCATCCAGCTCTTTACTTCTTCCAAACATGCCAAGAGTAACTCTGAGACCCAGTTCTCTCCAGATTTCAAAGGGAGATAAATTTGTGTGTCATCAGCATACAAATGATAAGGCATGCCATATTTCTTAAAAATCGAGCCCAAAGGCAACATGTACAAGGAGAACAATACAGGGCCAATAACAGAGCCCTGAGGAACCCCAGAGGTAACAGAAGCTGTAGATGAAACAAAATCACCATACTTCACCAAAAATACTCCATTCGTAAGATAAGACTTGAACCACTTAAAAACCGTGCCATGAATTCCAACGAATTGAGACAGACGATTTAGCAGAATCCCCTGATCTACTGTGTCAAAAGCTGCACTCAAGTCTAATAAAATCAGAGCTGCAGAATTACCTGAATCTCTGGTTATACGAAGATCATTTACAACTCTTAAAAGTGCAGACTCTGTACTGTGACCCATCCTAAAACCTGACTGAAACTTGTCTAAGACCTCATTCTTCTCTCAAAAAGATATTAACTGTGAATAAACTATTTTTTCTAGAATCTTTGAGATGCATGGTAATTTTGAAATAGGCAGATAATTCAAATCTAATGGATCTAAGTTAGGCTTTTTAAGAAGCGGCTAGAAATCCTAGGCTGTTAAAAGTACAGAGTCTTTCAGTTCCATACCAATAAAACAGTTCTTAAGAAATCCAGCGTGTCGAAAGTTCAATATAAAAGTGTCTACCGGTGTATATACAGTTCAACAAGTGATAATCCAAAATGAGGGTGATGCTGGAATGGTAAGTCCTTAAAAAACTCCTCAGTCCAACATGTAGTTTGGTCAGTGACCCTGATTGTTTGACATGCTGCCTCCTTTATAGGTTAATTCCTGTTTCGTGTCATGTGATGAGTCACATGACAGGCAGACCCAGAGTGTCTTAAAGACATACACACATTAAAATGTTTAAGAGGAATAAAATTGGCTATGACAACATGAAAACCTATTAAAACTCAAATATACATAAAATCATTAAAATACATTGAGCAGATTAAAACATGTGTCCTGTGTGACAGTGTCACAACGTTATTCCATATCTCCTTAAGAAGTCGTAAGTGAACCACATCAAACCCACCAGAGGTCAGTTTTAAACGAATAATAATGTCCTTTACTTGTGCCAATGATACATACTACTCAAAATGGTCAAAACAGCTGACACATGTCGACGTCACCACAGGCTCAACAGAAAGCACAGGAAAAGTAGATCTAATCATCTCAATTTTTTCCACAAAAAATGTACTAAACATTTCACTAGTTTCTAATAAAGGAGTCAAACCAAAACATTGATTGGGATTAAGAAGTCTATTAATAGTTGAAAAGAGAGCTGTAGGGACATTACATTTCTCTGCAATGACATTAGCAAAATAATTTTGCCTTGCAGTTCTCACAGCAGCCTGATAATCTGAAAACCGCTGCCTCAGAATTTGAAGAGGAACCTATAACCTATCCTTTCTCCACTTCCTTTCAGCCATCCTGCATTCCTGCCTAATCGCACGTGTATGATTATTAAGCCATGGTGCTGAATTAGACTTTCCGATTTCCGAACTTTAAATGGGGCAACCTCATCCAAATTATAATAATAGCAAACAGCATTAAACAACATCAACAACTCATCTGGACCAACAGCAGGAGAGGGAAACTCAATCAAGTTCACAAATGAGTTAGAATTATAGACATCAGAAAATTCTGCAGCCATGGACAGCATCATATGATGAGTACAAATCACACCAGACTGAGGTATAACTGGTTTACATGGCATAGAAACATTAAACATAACAGGCATATGATCAGACAACCTATAATTACAAACATCCATGTTGCTAATAGGAAGGCCCAAAAACAAGACGAAGTCCAAAATATGACCTCGTTCATGGGTTGGACTAGTAACAAACCGAATACAATTAAAAGAGTCTACTAAATGTAAAAACTCAAAAACCATAGGCTTTTCCGGGCAGCACACATGGACATTTAAGTCCCCAAGAATTAAAATATTATCACAAGTTATAGGCACAATATATGATAAAAACTCTGAAAACTGCTGTATAAAATCCTTATTGTATTTTGGTGGTCTATATCAGAACATACAACACAGCTTCCCAGCCATCATACATCATTACTTGTGCCTCAAAACTCTGAAAATTCACAGTTGAGAGTAGACGTCATTTAAATTTATTTCTAAAAATGCAAGCAAGTCCACCACCCCGCTAAAAAAGGAAAAATCATGTGGAGGAAGTTCGATCAGGGGACTCATCTTGCCAACATTAAGCCAGGTTTCAGAAATAAAGAGAAAATCCAAGTCATGTTTTCTAATAAAAGTCACTTAAAATAAAAATCTTGCCATTTTTACTGTACCAGACTCCAACGGGTGTGGAGACGCTCCATCCAAAACAGCAGCCGCATAGTTTAATAATAGCGGATTGTAACGCAGTGTTAAAGTTCCCCATCAGCGCGACTGGAATTTAAAACTGGTTAGTGTCTTCTGCTGGTTTGGCAAGTGTTAATAAGCTATCTAAACTGATACACAACAGAGATGAAAAATGTACTTCAGCCAGAAATGTACTTTTACTATGGTAAAATAACTGAATACAGTAATAAAATTAATGCCTCGATTTCAGTATTCATAAGGATTCATTTTTAAGTTATGTAAGTAATTTATGTTTTAGGTGTCGTCAGTATGTCAGTATTGTACTTTAATATTGTATGTTTAGATGCTGTATGAGCCTAAAATGTGCTATTTGCCTGTTTTTCACCAATAAAGAGTGGTTGTATTATGTCAGTGACCTTTCCAGTTAAATGGTGTCAGAATTATATAAAAAAGTGGGTTCATTTGTCTTTGTATGTTGTATGGTTCAGGAGAAATCTGTGTTTTTTAAATCTTGTGATGAGATAATTTCAAGATGGCCACCAAACGAACTTCATGGGACATTAGTTGACCTCGGCAACATCAAAAATCCTTAACTAGACACCATTAGGGTCCCAAAAAACAGGTTATAAAAAAATTATTTTTTCCTGCTGGACTATTAGGGTAAGGAGACAGTAAAAACAGTTCTGTCATGATAACTCTCTGAGGGATTGGCATGGTAATGTATATGACAGTGTTAATGTGTTTGGTATTGGCGGAATAAATCTGCTATGCTGCTGTACGGAGACTTGCTACTGCCAAAACAACATGCTGCTGTGAGCATGTAAGAAATACTGCTGCTGCACATATAACATATATGAAAATACCCGCATATATAACATACATGAAATCACCACATGTTGAGGTTTCTGAAGCATGCTGTAACTGCGAGCTCTTTAGTTACCAATGCAGGAGAAAACGAATCAGCTGTGTCATGTGATAATGATCTCATTATGTTAGATTGAGTTTGACCTATCAGACTGCGCCATCTAGAATTTCATGCCAGAACTTTGTATTAGTTTGTAAGGCAGAAAAAAAAAAAACGTTATGTCAATGGAATGTCCCCAAAAACCAGTGTGTTTGTGTATGTGTGCAGGTGTGCTGCGAAGATTTACCCTAAGGACCTGCCAACAATTAGTGTGGTTTTGATTTATTTGAATGAGGCTCTGTCAGTAATTAAAAGGGCAATCTGCAGCATCATTAACAAAACTCCTGCTCATCTGCTAAAGGAGATCATCCTGGTAGACGACTTAAGCTCAAATGGTTAGTTTTACCCTAAATATTTGTGATATTTTTTTTATTTGAAAAGTAATGTTTTTAATTTTAATTATCCATTAAACATAAATCTGAGGTTTATAAAGAAAAGTAAACTTAATTAAGAACATAGAAAGATTCCTAACAAAACAGAAACACTATAAAAAATGTGTATCATTTTTAATTTCTTGACAGAGGATCTGCAATCGCCTCTAGATGAATACATTGATCTAATTAGCAAAGACAAACCTGGCTTAATCAAGAAAGTAAGACACAAACGGCAGATGGGCCTTGCCAAGGCAAGAGTCTCAGGGTGGGAAGCGGCAACAGGTCAGGTGGTAGCCATTTTGGATGCGCACATTGAAGTTCATAAGCAATGGTAAATACTACCACAGTCTGAGTACGATAATAGGAGGGACTTAATATCTTTTCTAACTATACATTTGACTGCTGTTTTGTTCTAGGGCAGAGCCACTACTTGCACGAATCAAAGCTGACAGGACAGTAGTGCTGTCACCAGTGTTTGACAAAGTGTTGTTTGACACACTGGAGGCTACTGAGTATATTCCTGCTGCTCATGCATTCGACTGGAACCTTTGGTGCATGTATGAGTCCTTCAGCCCAGAATGGCACCAAATGAATGACCCATCAGAACCAGGGAAGTAAGTGGAGAAACCTTTTTAACTGTTTTGAAACAAACTTTCAGCCATTTATTGTAAACGCCCCCAGAATATAACACAAGCAGTAACTAAACATTTCTGCTTAGTGGATCCAAATGCAGTACTTTAACAGATAAACAAGAATCCAAGAACATGGAGCAAAAGTGAATAAGGTGGATAACGGGGAGGGATGGAGGGCCAGGCCCATGAGGTGGGCCAGGAAGCCAAGGCAGAGCCGGCAGTTCACAACGCCAACATGGAAAAGGCATATTGCGGCATCGTGTCGCGTGTAGTTAGGACACGGTGTAAATCAGTATTTTTTTAAAATTCATGAACAATGTAAAATTTATAAAAACAGTTGCTGTTGAGATCTGTTGAGATGAATCTGTTGAGATGAACTCACTCATAATAACAGTCATGTGTCACCGTGGGGAACAGAACTAACTGCTGTATAATGAAGAACATGTCAACTATTGCCATACTTAATTTGATAAATTAAGTTTGCAGCTTATGATTTGATTTAAGTAGCACATATCCATGTTCTTTTTCCACATTGTTAGGAGTCCCTCAGTCATGGGAATCTTTGTTGCTGATCGTCAGTTCCTGGGAGAAATTGGAGTTTTGGATGAAGGAATGACAGTTTATGGGGGTGAAAATGTTGAACTAGGAATACGTGTAGGTTTCACATTTTGCATATAATACATACAAAAACTTGATCAATAAAATTTTGTCAATACCTGATATTGATTTAATAAATAAGGTCTGGCTCTGCGGTGGGAGTATTGAAGTGGTGCCCTGTTCAAAGATCGCACACATTGAAAGAGCACATAAGCCATATTCACCAGATCTCAGCAAACCCATGATCCGAAACGCCCTGAGAGTGGCTGAAATCTGGATGGATGAATATAAATCAAATGTGAATATTGCCTGGAATCTCCCTCTAAAGGTAAGAGTAATACTAAACGTTATTTTATGGTTCTTTCAAGGTAAGTTGAGTATTAACTTGTTTAATAATTTCATTGATTCTCATTATCAGCCTGGACCTGGTTGATAAAAAAAAAAAGTTTATTTTTCTCTAGGATCATGGGATTGATATTGGTGATGTGACTGAAAGAAAACAGTTACGAGAGAAACTCAAATGTAAGCCTTTCAAATGGTACCTGGAAAATGTATATCCTCTCCTAGACAGCTGGGGAGGCATAGTTGGTTATGGTGCGGTAAGAAACACAGATGCTCGAAGTCTTCTGACATACAAAACCCCACTCCAAAGAAAACATTATTTGTTTACTAGATAGCTGGTCCATCTTAACTAGTTATCTCTGAACTGCTGCTGTTTAATTCTCATGACAGCTGAGGAATGACCTTAAAGACAAATTCTGCATTGATCAAGGACCTGTTCCTGGAAGTGTACCTATTCTGTACACGTGTCATTACTATAAACCTCAGGTACTGTATGTGAGTGTAAACCTTTGCTTTGGGTAACTACGTCCAAGACACTCTTCATTTGACTGTGTCTTACAGCATTGTTACTACAACCGTAATGGAGAGATCTACATTGGAGGCATCAAATCTCACACGTATAACTCTAACCGTTGTCTAATGGATCCTGGTAGTGGAAATACACCAGTGTTACATGACTGCAAAAATGCCAAGGAGAAAGGATTGAGTATATACTGGGACTTTTCTCAGGTAGGGTCCCTCCTGTGTATTTTATTTTCATGAAATGTTTCACACCACTCTCTTAGTGTAGTTATTCTGTATTGTCATATATATGATTACAATTATAATTTGAGCATTGAGATCATCTGTGAAAATTAATTTCCATTTAACTGTTGAATTTTTAGGGAAATGCAATAAGAAACAGAAAGACAAACCGATGTCTTGAGATCAGCCAAGGAGGGGATTCCGACTATCATCTCATTTTGCAAACTTGTACAGGACAAAACTGGACAATACAACATGTCATCAAAAGCCTTTAAAAGGAAGTAAACATTGTAAAAAAAAGTAAATGTAGAGGAAAAACAAACAACAAAACAACTTAAGAAAATGCATGTGCGTATAACAGTACGTGAATGGATATACATGGATACATTTGATTGTGTCTTTGTTTTAAAGTGGTCATGAAATAGAGAATCAAAATGTTCTTGATATTTACACATCTAAGAGGTTACTCTACAGAAAAAACATACTGCAAGTTTCAAAACTCCAAACTTACTCCCCAGCTGATAATATGAATTTACATTATAATTAACATCACAATTTCCCTCGACATGCCCCTTAAAGGGATAGTACACCCAAAAATGAAAATTACACCAAGATTTACTCACCCTCAAGCCATGCTAGGTGTATGACTTTCTTCTTTCAGACAAATACAATTGGAGTTATATTTAAAAAATATCCTGGCTCTTCCAGGCTTTATAATGGGGGTTGAGATTTTGAAGCCCTAAAAACTGCATTGATGCATCTTAAAAGTTCTCCACATGGTTCTGGGGGTTATTAAAGACCTTCTGAAGTTAATCAATGCATTTGTGTTAGACAAGTATTTCTATTTAAAACTTAATAAACCGCAATTTCTAGCTTCCACTAACTGCCGTATACTCGTTCTTGAGAGAGTGGCTTTCCAGCAGATGACGTAGGATGTAGGTGTAGCGTAAGCTTTGTTTAAGTTTCGTTTACAACAATGGAAAACCAGTCTCCTCTTGGCTTATATGAAAATCCTTAGACATTTTTCTTCACAAATCCTTGTTTGCACTTCCAATTCATGACCATTTGTTTTGCTCTCTCTTCTGTGTTTCCATGTTCATCACCACGTTCGCCTACGTCATCGGCTCCAACGCCACTCTTTCATAAACGCGTGTACGACAGTTAACAAAAGCTACAGATTTTAAAGTTTTAAACATTGATATTTTCGTACACAAACGCATAGATTCACCTGTGTGTTGTTTTATTTTCTCTCTTACATACTCATTCATTCATTCATTTATAATCATTTAATCATCTAATTTAATCATATAATCATTTATAATAACCATTTACATACTCATTTTGTTGATTCAATCATTGATCAGTCATTTTATATTTCATATAATTTTTCCATAGTTTGATCTTACAGATTCAAGGGATTGTCTTCAAGAGTTAAGAGATAAGAGAATGTCTTCATTTCAAGGTTTTTAATGTAACAGGACAATGCTGCAAAGCAGTCATTTTTCTTTGGTTTGGTATAATAACACTTTTTGGAGCTGTGCTGTCAGACAAAGTCTGAGCAATGTACCAAATTTATTTAATAAACTCTGCTCTCCTTTTTTTGATCATCCTTACTTTGTCTCCTGCTTTCTGCTCATCCCCATCTACCTCCTGGCCTGAAACATTTTTGGTGTTGTTGTTGCGATCTTGATCATTAATAATCTGTGAAAATTTCTAGGTTTATGTTGTACTTTTTATGGACATGCAATAAGAAACTAAGACAAACCTATGTTTTGAGATCGGCCAAAAAAAAATAAATCATACTATTAATCACAAAAATAAACAATATGTCATTAAAGAAAAAAGGAAATTAAAGAAATTAAAATCACAGAAATTAAAATATTACCCAAAAAAGTAAACATCGATTTTTTTTGCCCATTTTGTTTCAATCGAAGTACAGAGGATCAGTACTAGGGGTGAACAGTACACGAACATGATGGATCGATACGAACCTCAGTTTTAACGGCACTGTTTGGTACTGTTCGGTTACAACTGTAACCCTCGTTCCCTGAAGAAGGGAACGGAGACGTTACGTCAATACTGATGTATTGGGGGATCTCCCTTGGGAGTCCAGTCACCTCCGATCTTTGAAGAAAAAGCCAATGAAATTTGGCAAGTGGAATTTGCATGCCATGCCACACCCCCGTACATACGGGTATATAAGATGGCAGGGTGCAACCACTCTTTCAGGTTTTTGCTGAGGAGCCGAGAATCACCCGGCATCCCAGTGTAGTTCAGGATTGTGGCAAGAGGGACGTAATGTCTCCGTTCCCTCCTTCAGGGAATGAGGGTTACAGTTGATTTTACCTTAAAACACGGGAGGAAACAGGCTCTACGCCGAGGTTGTAGAATCTCACGATGGTGTTAGGTGTCGCCCAGCCTGCAGCTCTACATATGTCTGCCAAAGAGGCGGCGTGCCCCAGAGCCCAGGAGGAAGCAACACTCCGCGTGGAGTGGGCTCGAACTCCTAGGGGGCACGGCTCACCCTGACACCGGTAAGCGAGGGTGATGGCGTCAACCACCCAATGGGCCAACCTCTGTTTGGAGACAGCATTACCTTTCTGCTGTCCACCAAAGCAGACAAAGAGCTGCTCAGAGTGTCTGAAGATCCGGGTGCGATCCACGTAGATGCGAAGTGCACAGACGGGACACGGCAATGCTAAGGCCGGGTCTGCCTCCTCTGGGGGCAGCGCTTGCAGGTTCACCACCTGGGCCGGGGTCTCAGGATAACGTGAGAATCAGCCGGACCAAACTCAATGCATGTAGGTCCCCCACCCTCTTAATGGAAGTGAGCACGATCAGGAGCGTAGTCTTAAGTGACAGATATTTAAACTCAACTGATTCTAGCGGCTCAAAGGAATCCCTCCGAAGGCCCGAAAGGACCACAGAGAGATCCCAAGAGAGGATGAGGTGCGGACGAGGTGGGTTTAACCTCCTCGCACCTCTCAGGAACCTTACAATCAGGTGATGCCCTCCCAGAGACAGACCATCAACCGCATCATGATAGGCAGTTGATGGCTGCCACATAGACCTTTAAAGTGGAGGGGGACAGCCTCCGCTCCAACTTTTCTTAAAGAAAGGAAAGCACCACTCCAATCGAACATCTCTGAGGGTCCTCTCAGCGAGAGGAGCACCAATCAATAAATAGACCCCACCTCAGAGCATAAGCCTGCCTTGTAGAGGGGGCCCTAGCCTGAGTGATAGTATCTATCACAGCCTGGGGAAGGCCAGAGAGGTCAGAGAGGTTCCAGAGATCAGGACGCGGGTGCCAGATTGTGCCCTTCCCCTGAGAAAGAAGGTCCTGTCGCGAGGAGCATGAGTTCCACGAACCTGCTCCCCATCCTCCCTGATCTTGCACAAGATCTGTGCAAAGAAGCTCACTGGGGGAAAGGCGTACTTGACTAATGGGAGGACTCTGGGGAAGCAAACAGGTCTACCTGGGCTTCTCCAAATCTTGAGCTCAAATCATGAGCTGGACTACCTGGGGATGGAGTCTCCGTTCTCCAGGTAGAGTGAGTTGTCGTGAGAGCGCGTCGGCTGCACGGTTCAACTCCCCTGGAATATGAATGGCGTGAAGCAACCTGAGCCACTTCTGACTCCATAGGAGGAGATGGCAGGCGAGCTGCGACATGCGACGAGAGCGTAGACCACCCTGGTGAATGATGTATGCCACCATTTCCATGTTGTCCGTATGGACCAGCACATGCCTCCCCGACAACGTCGAATGAAATCGATGAAGCGTGAGAAACACTGCCAGCAGTTTGAGGCAATTGATGTGCCACCGCAGCCGAGGTCCCGTCCAGGAGCCCGAAGCTGCTTGCCTGTTGCATACGGCACCCCAGCCCGTGGAAGAGGCATCCGTGTTGACAGTCACGTGCTTCGAGACCTGGCCTAAGGGCACCCCTGCCCGAAGGAACGCAGGGTCTGACTATGGGCTGAAGAGGCAGTGACATTCCGGGTTAATGCCGACCCGAAACGTGCCCCAGTGCTATGCACATCTCGGGATCCGGCCATGGAGCCAGTGCTGAAGCGGTCTCATATGAAGCAAGCCATATGCCCCAGGAGCCTCTGAAAACTCTTTAAAGGGACCGCTGTTCTGTGTCTGAACGGACTCAGACATCTGAGCACCGACTGTGCACGCTCCTCCGTGAGGCACGCCATCATGCTGACCGAATCCAGCTCCATACCGAGAAAAGAGATGCTCTGCATAGGGGAGATATTGCTCTTCTCCCAGTTGACCTCAAGCCCCGAATGACTGAGGTGCCGAAGCACCAGGTCCCTGTGCTCGCACAACAAATCCCGTGAGTGAAATCAGCCAGTCGTCGAGATGGTTGAGAATGCGGATGTCTTGCTCCCAAAGTGGGGCAAGGGCACCCTCCGCAAGTTTGGTAAAGATGCGGGGAGACAGGGCTAGTCCAAAGGGGAGGACTTTTAACTGATACGCCCGACCCTTGAAAGTAAACCAAAGAAACGGTCTGTGTCAAGGCAGAATCGAGACATGAAAGTACGTGTCCTTCAGGTCGAGGCTGCAAACCAATTCTGGTACTGAATACATCAAATAATGCACTTCGGAGTTAACATTTTGAATGGCAGCCTATGAAGGAACCAATTAAAAACTCGTAGATCCAAGATGGGTTCTTCTTCGGTACGATGAAGTAGGAGCTGTAGAACCCCGTCTTCATCTCGGCTGGAGGGACAGGCTCAATTGCGTCCTTCACCAGAAGAACCGCAATCTCCGCAAGCAGGACAGAGGCATCTGTGTCCGAACGGACAGATGTGAACAAGATGCCTCTGAATCTGGGCGGGCGCCTCACGAGTTTAATCGCGTAGCCGAGTCGAATCGTCCGGATCAACCAACGTGACGGGTTAAGGAGCGATAACCACGCCTCCAACCTGCGTGCTAGTGGGATCAACGGAGCAGGTGAGAGTACCAACGGTGGGGCAGCCAGGGTGAAGAGTGTGACTCATCGTGGAAGGCATAGCGTCCCAGAAAAGAGTCGAGCTGCGAGGAGCAGCACTTACCTTCTGGTCCCGTGGAAGTGGTAAAAGGATATCCCGAGCTTGAGTCTGAGGAAGTGGAGCGTCGCTCAGGACTCGAGCCTGGGGAGAAAGACCCAGAGATAAAGAAAATCGCTCTTTTTGTGAATGGGTGGGTACCGCTAACTCGAGGGTGGGGGCGCAGATGTTGGAGTCCCCCGCAGAGCAATCTCTTCCATCTCCGGGTCACCCGTCTCAGGGTCGCTTTGCAGACCTGCGGGTGTTCTTCGGTGTCGATGCCTCAGAAGCGGGCTGCGCCCCTCTTCCCACGGCCAGCTCGACACCCCTGCTGGGGAGCCGGTTGCGACTCCTTAGGTGGTGGCGGGGGCAGAGCAGGTGTAGAAGCCGCAGGGGGGCGCCCTCTGCAATGAGTAGACGAAGGCGTGGCCGCCGGCGGTTTGTTGGATTCACAACGGGGGCAAGATGTGTTCAATAGCCTCCGTCTGCTTTTGTACTGCCGAGAGCTGCTGGGCAAAGTCCTCGACACTGTCGCCGAAGAGGCTGGCCTGGGAGACGAGCGCGTCAAGAAAGCGTACATTGTTGATGTCGGCCATCTGCGCCAGGTTCAGCCAGAGATGGTGCTGCTGGACTACCATAGTAGCCATCACCTGACCGAGGGACCGCGCCGTGACGTTGGTCACCGTACGCAGCTCCTGCATCAACCCTCTGTCAGGCCTACCATCGTGCAGCTGTTTCAACGCGTGGGCCTGGTGGACCTGCAAAATGGCCATGCCATGCAGCGCAGAGGCAGCCTGGCCCGCAGCACTATAAGCCTTCGCGGCGAGAGCCGACAAAAGCTTACAAGCTTTGGATGGAAGCCATGGACGATTCCTCCAGGTGGCGGCATTTTGCGGGCATAAATGCACCGCAACTGCACGCTCCACCTGGGGGGGTGTCCGCGTACTCCCTGGCCTCCCCGTCGTCGAGGGTAGTGAGAAGGGAGGAGCCCGGACGTGTAGGGGTGCTATAGGGCACTTTCTACATCTTAGTGAGCTCCTCATGAATCTCCAGGAAGAAAGGAACTAAGGCCGGACGCAGCTGACTTGAGTCGCGTCGGGACCACAGAAACCAATCATCAAGCCGCGAGCCCTCGGGGGACGGTGCCTTGCGCACGACCAGCCTGATACTCTTGGCCGCCCGGAGAAGCATGGCCCCCAGTTCGGCATCGGTCTCCAACTGAGCAGCCACCGCTGAGGGGAGCTGCTCTGCGGATTCCTCTGCCTCATCTGGCGTAAGCCCCTCCTCTGATGCCGCGATAGATATCCGATCCTCCTCGGGAGCGCCGAAGGAGACGCTGGGTTCGCCGCGGGACAAACCAGCTCCCTCCCTCGGCAACTCGACGGGACCGTGGGACGAGTCGGACTTCCGAGGGGGCTGACCCGTCAGAGCGTTCCGAACTGTAACTGTTAGGTTACGCTTCTTCCTAACCAGATTAGCCGCGGAGCTCTTAGAGCTCGACAAACTAGCCCGGGGAGGAACGGAAGGGAGCCTTCTCGCGAACAAGAGGCGTAACCTTAACACGGCCATGGACATAGACTCGCAATAAGGGCATGAACCATCCATAAACGCCGTCTCATCGTGCTCACGGCCCAGGCATGTGAGACAGCGATCATGTCCGTCAGCAGGAGTCAGGAAACTACCGCATCCAGAAGTACACGGTCGGAAAGACATATCAAAAGATAAGGCTCTCGACGACCGTGTAAGCTGAGGAAAATTGCTCTTTTAGCTGGTTGCCCAGGGAAGAACCGCAGCACTCTCGGTGCACTCAGGGCAGTATTTTCACTGGTGAAGGCAAAAGAGAAGAGGCACGAAACTGGTCTTCTCCCGCAGCCGAAGAGCAAAACAGCAGAATCTTCTTTTTCTTTCTTCTTTTCAGCGTTCAGTAAGTGTAATAGGCTCTGAAGCAGAAATCTGAATGAGTGGTTGCATGCCGCCATCTTATATACCCGTATGTACGGGGGTGTGGCATGGCATGCAAATTTCACTTGCCAAATTTCATTAGCTTTTTCTTCAAAGATCGGAGGTGATTGGACACCCAAGGAATACGTCAGTACTGACGTAACGTCGTAGAAAACGACTGAAGGGGAACTTTTTTTATTATTATTATTAAACAGTGGTTTATTGAACAAACTGCTTTTTCTTTAAATAAATTTAATTAGAATTCAATTTTTCCTAGGGATAAAAATCTACCTCAGCTCAGCTTATGTACTGAACTACAATGAGCCCTTTCACATTACTACAACAGAGCCAAAACTTAACCCTTTAACTGTCATTCCCTCTGTGGGACGCTTAAGTTTACTTCACTATATTACAAATAAATCCTAATCTAATCATGACAAACTATACATCGTTAAAAAGATTTAAGACTCCTAAATAGATATTTTACCATATTTTTGTGTTATAAATCATGTAGGTAAAGTAATAGATTAATATATGTTAAGAGTGCAACTGAAAAAAATCTACATCATAACATGAGTTCCGACCTTTGTCACAAAAGACTTTCTTCGTCGCCTTTTTCCCTATCACGCTTTAGAAATCATAAGAAATTATATATCAGTTCAAAACTTAAAATCTCAAAATTCATCCTTTGAAAGGCATTTTAAAATCAGACATTGCATTACCATAGAAAATACACTTAAAATATTGTATGTAAAGTGTACATAATGCAGTTTTTAAATTAACTTCTAAATTATAAAAATTCTATTTTTTGTTGAAATATATACACAGACTGTCATAACTTGTTTCGATTTATTTAAACATACATTAAATAAATAATTAAGACATCACTAACAGGTAAAGTAAAATATAAAGAGAATAGTCTAATATTTCGCAAAATGCTCTTCTCTGGACTTCATTTCCCTAGCGAATTAAGGAGCTGTGTGGACACTGATGACTTTCTGAGGTAAATGAAATGCTACGTCAAATTTTGTTTACAAGCTGTTTTATTGACGTCTTTCCGCGGTTGAATCACTGGTTGAGTGATTAAATCATATATGTTAATTCATGTTTATTTTGCATTAGCAGTAGTAAAGAGAGATGATCAAGCTCACTCGCGCTCCGTGCCATTTAAACTGAGGCTTTTCTACAGCGATCTGTCTCACCACATCAAAGAGTGTCAAAATGGCATGTATTGTTTGAATTTCCTGAAATTTGAAAAATGAGACTTTGTTTCTTGTGCAGTGGTTAAACAGTGCTGTATTTGTACTATACAAAAACCAAAATAGGAATACGTGTACCCTTAAATATTTATCATCTCCTGAAATGGTTACATCTTTGACCTGTCCCTTTAGCAACCTATGACAGACTCATCCACTATTAATGTGTTACATTTACCCTAAGTTATTCTATTGGGTACGTATACCATAATTGTTATGGAGTTATTTACTACTGGAAATCCATTGACGTATTTTATGGCGTCTTCTGAATGACCCTTCAATAAAGTCGACTTCTTGACACCAGTGTTGGGGGTAACGTATTACAAGTAACGCAAGTTACGTAATATTATTACTTTTTCCAAGTAACTAGTAAAGTAACGCATTACTTTTTAATTGACAAGAAAATATCTGAGTTACTTTTTTCAAATAAGTAATGGCAGTTACTTTTAAAAGTAATGGCAGTTACTTTTAAAAGTTCTCCTGTCCCCATGTTGACAAATTGGGAGTAAGATGTTCGTTCTTTTTTTTTTTTATTGCTGAAGAGTTGACATTTTTTCTTCTTCAGTCTACTGTACAGAAATCATCTCAAAGCCTGAGGCTTTTGGTGTGAAAAGGCTTTTACATTTGCCAAATGTAGAACTTTTTATATTAAAAACAAACAAGCAAGCCCTGCCCAGTAACGCATTACTTTCCATAAACAGTAACTAAGTAACGTAATTAGTTACTTTTTTAGGGAGTAACTCAATATTGTAATGCATTACTTTTAAAAGTAACTTTCCCCAACACTGCTTAACACTAACATGTCTTCTTGAATTCATAACCAGTGTTGGAGAAAGTTACTTTTACAAGTAATGCATTGCAATATTGAGTTACTCCCTAAAAAAGTAACTAACTACATTACTTAGTTACCTTTTATAGAAAGTAATGCGTTGCGTTACTTTTGCATTACTTTTTAAATCTGGACAGGGCTTGCTGCTTTGTTTTTTAATAAAAGACAATTCTAATGTAAAAAAAAAAAACTTTTACACCAAAAGTGAAATGAATTCACCTCAGGCTGAAAGGAAACTAAATTTATGCAGGAGATCATTCTTCAGCTATAAAAAAAGGTCAAATGTTAGTTTATCTAAAGTAATTTTGGCTTATTAGTATGGTTGAATTGCATCTTCGAAGGTCAGCAGCAAAGACACTGGCTAATAAAATGGGAGTAAATACATAAAGGATATTTTATTTAACATTTAATTATTGCAGGGTTGCATCATATTCTGAGTTTGCATTTCATGGTTTTTATTCATACTAATACTGAATCTGTTTTTTGTGAGTGAGATAAATTAATGCATGTTCACATTTAGTCTAGAATACAGTAACATCATGTTTACTCCAAATTTCCCGACAAGAGACTTGTCAATCAATAAATGGGGGAAAAAAGTAACTGGCATTACTTATTTGAAAAAGTAACTCAGATATCTTCTTAGAAATTCAAAAGTAACGCATTACTTTACTAGTTTACTAGTTTAAAAAAAGTAATATTATAACATAACTCGCGTTACTTGTAATGCGTTACCCCCAACACTGTTCCTAACCCCCGTGACCTCAAGCTCCCGCACACATGTATGTGTGAGAGAATAGAAATATATGTATGTGTGTGACAGCACTAGAATGAATTATGGCCTTTACGGCCACTCATTGCTGAAAAAATCAGCAATATTTTAACCACTCCCATATCTCATATCAGAGGTGTGTTGTGAAATCAAAGTACACCTTTGTTGACTTTGCCAGCTTTATGTACAGGCATTCGTATGCCCTTTTTCTTATAAATCACGGCCTCAAAGACATTTTGAAAATGAGGATTGCTGCAGGAGTCGTGTGTGTGTTAGCTATTGGTATCGTAGTTTACAGTCTTGTGTTAATGTCATTTACCATTCAGGAGAGGAGTAAAGACAACAGGTTACAAGGGAGAAAAGATCTAGAGGTTCTCAGAAGACTGAAGAGAATTGAAAATCAAGTTAATAAAATAGGTGAGTTTGTGCTCATTACATACATTTTAAAAACATTATTAATAGGTTTTCATTAGCTCAGTACTTATATACTCTCATTTTCAGCCAGATTAATAGAGGTTGAAAATCAAAAAGTCAAAGAGGCTGTTGTGGAACAGAAAATTGCAAAGAAAACCAAGGTTAAGAAGTTGTATCCAGAATCGCCTCTCTTCAGTTCATGGGGAGCTGAACTCACAAAAGAGGAACAGATGGAAGCAGAAAGGCAGTTTCAGCAGTTTGGATACAATGTGTTCCTCAGTAACAGATTACCATTGAACAGAACAATCCCTGATACTCGAGACATCAGGTAACTGCTGTACTGTTTTCTAGTTTAATATATACTGTTGAGGTCAAAAGATTTACACAGACCTTGCAGAATCTGCAAAATGTTAATTGTTTTAACAAAATAAGACGGATCATACAAAATGTTATTTTGTATGTTATTTTTATTTAGTACTGACCTGAATAAGATATTTCACATAAAAGATGTTTACATATAGTCCACAAGAGAAAATAATAATTGATTTATAAAAATGACCCCGTTCAAAAGTTTACATACACTTGATTTTTAATACTGTGTTGTTACCTGAATGATCCACAGCTGTTTTTTTGTTTAGAGATAGTTGTTTGTGAGTCCCTTGTTTGTCCTGAGCAGTTAAACTGCCTGCTGTTCTTCAGAAAAATTCACTCAGGTCCCACAAATTCTTCGGTTTTTCAGCATTTTTTGTGTATTTGAACCCTTTCCAGCAATGACTGTATGATTTTGAGATCCATCTTTTCACACTGAGGACAACTGAGGGACAAACATGGAATTTGTGAGAGCTGAAAGATTTTCTGAAGAACAGCAGCAGTTTAACTGTTCAGGACAAACAAGGGACTCATGAACAACTATCACCAAAAAATAATAAATAAATAAATAAATAAAAACCACAGCTGTGGATCATTCAGGTAATAACACAATATTAAGAATCAAGAGTATGTAAACTTTCGAACAAGGTCATTTTTATAAATTCAACTATTATTTTCTGTTGTGGACTAAATGTCTTTTGTGTGAAATATTCAGGTCAGTACTAAATAAAAAATAATATGCATTTTGTATGATCCCTCTTATTCTGGTAAAATTAACATTTTGCATACTCTGCAAGATGAATGTAAACTTTTGACCTCAACTGTATTTTCTTATCCGTATATGCAGATGTACTGTGAAGATTTACCCTAAGGACCTGCCAACCATTAGTGTGGTTCTGATCTATTTTAATGAGGCTCTGTCAGTAATTAAAAGGGCAATCTGCAGCATCATTGACAAAACTCCTGCTCATCTTCTAAAGGAGATCGTCCTAGTAGACGACTTCAGCTCAAATGGTTAGTTTTACTATAAATATTTGTGATATTTTTTTTGAGAAGTTATTGAGAGTTGTTTAATATAACAGCTTATTTGATATTTTTTTTTTTTTTTAACAGACGATCTGCATTTGGCTTTAGATGTATATATTGATCTAATTAATAAAGACAAACCTGGCTTAATCAAGAAAGTGAGACACAAACGGCAGATGGGCCTTGCCAAGGCAAGAGTCTCAGGTTGGGAAGTGGCCACAGGTCAGGTGGTAGCCATTCTGGATGCGCACATTGAAGTTCATCAGGAATGGTAAATACTACCACAGTCTGAGTTTTTATAGGGACTTCACATCTTGGCTAAATATACATTTGACTGCTGTTTTGTTCTAGGGCAGAGCCACTACTTGCACGAATCAAAGCTGACAGGACAGTAGTGCTGTCACCAGTGTTTGACAAAGTGATGTTTGACACACTGGAGGTTATTGAGTATATTCCTTCTGCTCATGGGTTCGACTGGAACCTTTGGTGCATGTATGAGTCCTTCCAGCCAGAATGGTACCAAAGCAACGACCCATCAGAACCAGGGAAGTAAGTGGTGAACATTTTTCACTATTGTTAATCACCTTCACTGTCTATTGTTCATTTTAAATGGATAGATATGGCTATATATATATATATATATATATATATATACGCAATGACAAGAAACAGGACACTAGTTAAAACTGCTTATTTCTCTGGATTTAAACATTCTTGGAAACATTTGGGATCATGTAAGTATACAAGTCAGAAAATATACAACACTGTTCTAGTGGCTGGATATTTTAATCAAAAAATCTTACATATTGTGGCTTTAAGTGAACAATTCATTGTTTATTAAGACGGTTGCTTATTTAATTCCTAAATTAACCAGTGTTTTTTTTTTTAATGAATTGGTTGAATGAACAATGCAGCATTTATAAAAAAAAAAAAAAAGCATGCAGAACAGAACTACAGTAAAAGCCACATAATATGTAAACTATTACCCTACTTTATTGGATATATATATAAGATATGGTTTACAGTTTATGATTTGTTTGAAGTAGAACGTATATGTAGTTTCCTTTTTTTTGCATTGTTAGGAGTCCCTCAATCATGGGTATTTTTGTCGCTGATCGTCAGTTCCTGGGAGAAATTGGAGTTTTGGATGAAGGAATGACAATTTATGGTGGTGAAAATGTTGAACTTGCAATACGTGTGAGTCATTAATCCACATTGTGGCACCAAAATAATGTATATAATATGTGAAAAGTGCTTGAATTTGATCAGTATTTGATTTCATACATACACATAAGGTCTGGCTCTGCGGTGGGAGTATTGAAGTGGTGCCGTGTTCAAAGATCGCACACCTTGAAAGAGCACATAAGCCATATTCATCAGATCTAACCAGACCCATGACTCGAAACGCCCTGAGAGTGGCTGAAATCTGGATGGATGAATATAAATCAAATGTGAATATTGCCTGGAATCTCCCTTTAAAGGTAAGAGTAAACATTGTTTTAAGGTTAGCCCAAGCTGAATCTGAATATTAAAAAGTCTCTTGTTTGTAGCTATAAATTTAATTGATTCTCATTATCAGCCTGGACCTGATTGATAAAATAACTGTTTTTTTCTCTAGGATCATGGGATTGATATTGGTGATGTGACTGAAAGAAAACAGCTACGAGAGAAACTCAAATGTAAGCCTTTCAAATGGTATCTGGAAAATGTATATCCTCTCCTGTACAGCTGGGAAGACATACTGGCTTATGGTGTGGTAAGATGCTCGAAGACTTTTGATATACAAATTTCTCCCCAAAAGTAGAGATAAATAAAGTTTGCCAGACAGTTGGTCCATCTACAACTAGTTATCTAGTTGTCCTTAAACTGCCACTGTTTATTTCTCATGACAGCTGAAGAATGACATTCAGGAAAGATATTGCATTGATCAAGGTGAAGTTCCTGGAAGTGTACCTATTCTGTACGGGTGTCATTACTATGACCCTCAGGTACTGTATGTAAGTGTAATCTTTTACTCTCTATAGCTATGTCCAAAAAGCACTATTCATTTGACTGTGTCTTACAGCATTGCTCTTACAACCGTAATGGAGAGATCTACATTGGAGGCATCAAATCTCACACGTATAACTCTAACCGTTGTCTAATGGATCCTGGTAGTGGAAATACACCGGCGTTACATGACTGCAAAAATGCAGAGGAAAAAGGATTGAGTATATATTGGGACTTTTCTCAGGTAAGGTCCATTTTATTTTGATATTTTATGAAATATTTCACAACACATTGCTTAGCATTGCTAAATGTGTGGTTATTCTGTATTGTCATATACAGTACAATTATATTTTTAGTATTGTTATACTCTTGTTTCTGTTTTTGTTTTTAGGGAAATGCAATAAGAAACAGAAACACAAATCGATGTCTTGAGATTGGGCAAGGAGAGGATTATTACTATCATCTCATTTTGCAAACTTGCACAGGACAAAAATGGACAATACAACATGTCATCAAAGATTTTTAAAAGGAAATTTCACAAAAGTGGAAACATTGTAAAAGAAATCAATGTAGAAAAAGCTTAAAAACAAAAAAGCTGTGTGTATATATATATATGTGTGTATAAATGTGTATGTGTGTGTATATATATATACATATACACACATTTTGCAAAAGGTTTGCAACTGCTTTTTAGCACTTAATTAAAAGCACCACAATTAAAGGAGAAGTCCACTTCCAAAACAAAGATTCACGTATAATTTAGTCACCCCCTTGTCATCCAAGATGTTCATGTCTTTTTTTTCTTCAGTTGTAAAGAAATTATGTTTTTTGAGGAAAACATTTCAGCATTTTTCTCCATATAATGGACTGATATGGTGCCCTGATTTTGAACTTCCAAAATACAGTTTAAATGCAGCTTCAAACAATCAGAAATGCAGTTGTAAATGATCTCAGCTGAGGAAGAAGGGTCTTATCTAGTGAAATGATCGGTTATTTTCATAAAAAAAAAAAAAATACAATTTAAATACTTTTTAATCTCAAACACTCATCTTGCCTTTCTCTCCATGAACTCTGTGTATTCTGGTTCAAGACAGTTAGAGTATGTCAAAAAACTCCAATCGTATTTTCTCCCTCAACTTCAAAAATTTCAAAATCATCCTACATTGGTGCAGAAGTTCCGACCCAGTCTTTGCAATGTGAACATGCAAAGAAGATTTTGCAGAGAAACACCCTTAACAAAAAAGGTAAAACAGCGATATAGGGTGATTTCGAAGATGAGGGAGAACATGAGATGAGAGTTTTTCAACATAACCTAACTGTCACGAACCGGAACAAAAACAGTGCAGGCCGAGTAAGACAAGACAAGTGTTTCAGATGAAAAAGTATATAAATTGTATTATTTTTATCAAAATAACCGATCGTTAGGCTACATAAGACACTTCTATCTCGGCTGGGATTGTTTACAACCGCATTTGGGATCGTTTGAAGCCGCATTTAAACTGCATTTTGGAAGTTCAAAATTGGGGCACCATATCAGTCCATTATATGGAGAAAAAAGCTGAAATGTTGTCCTCAAAAACACAATTTTTTTACGACTAAAAGAAAGACACTAACATGTTGAATGACAAGGGGGTGAGTACATTATTTGTAAATTGTTGTTCTGGAAGTGGAGTTCTCCTTTAAATTGGGTCATTAGGTACTACTGAACATAAATGTAAACACTGATTTTAAAGTGCAAAGTATTACGTGTACAAAATATGTAAATGAAGCTCTGTAATAACTTTACTTGCATTTTTACTACACTGTGCTCTAAATGTGTCCCATTGGATAATCAAAAGTTCAACACACTTGCGGTCATCACCCTCACTTGAACACTTGTGCCAAATACAGGAAATACTTCATGCAAGTGGAAAGGTTCTCAAGGACAAAGACATCAAGTGTGGCTATTGGGACAGGTCCAAGATTTCTATCTTAAATATATGATCTTTATGCTGCGTTTCACACTATAGATCATGACACTCTTAGATTTGATCACAAAGTTATATTAGTAATGCGGGACAGGCATTAATATGGTTTAGATCCTAGCTGTCTGACCATTAGCATTTTGTTTATGTAAACGGAGAATTATCTAAGGTAACACAAGTAAAGTATGGAGTACAGCAAGGATATTGTCAGGCGTCGTGTGCGGGAAAGAGAAGTGGGGACGAGGAAATCAGGAAAATGCACTTTATTCAGATAATCCACACAAGGGAATCAGGAACGAACAGGAACAGCGGGGAATCCACACGCAAACACAACGAAAACAACACTAGGTGACATTAAGAACCGACAACCAAACAAGGAACTGAACCAAACTTAAATACCCAGGCTAATCAGACAAAGAGTTTCTGTTTCTTATTGCATTTCCCTAAAAATATAAAAGATAATTGGAAATTCATTTTCACAGATTGTTTCAATGCATAAATTATAATTGTAATCATATATATGACAATACAGAATAACTACGCATGCTAGGCAATGGTGTGAAATATTCCATGAATATATAAACAATATACAACAAATATAAGATCCAACCATAGGTGGCGCTATAACAATTAAAAAGGCTTCAAAAACACAAGATTTCTATGGTAAATGGCCTCAAATTGCTACAAAAAAAAAAAAAAGCTCATATTCACACAAATACTAGATCTTCATACCATATGATCTCCTCATTCTGAACAACTTTGCCTCCAGGACCACTGCTGTCAATCCAACTGTTCTTTAAATATTTGATATTATTTAAAAAAACCTACTTTTGTGAATTAGTCCTAGATTTTTAACTCAAAATCAATAAAAATCAGTGCATAACAATTCTCTAGACCCTCTAGATCAATAACTATCAAAGTAATGTTGAACATTTGTATTTGGACAGCTATAACAGGGACATTCAATAATATGGTGTATAGTGTACCTAAGTGCCTAAAAATCCTTAAAGAAAGCTTAAAACGTAACAAAACAGAGTAAACTGATGCATCATGTAAACAAACATCCAACATTTTATGGAGAACAGGCTAAAAACGGCACTAAAATAGTTATAAACGTCAAACACACTATTATTTCAATGGTAAACCTATGTGAAAATACACCAAGAGATGGCAGCATATGACCTCTAATAGGCTCATTTATATAGTATTTCTCAGTTTTTGTCTTATGAATTAGCATTTAGACATGATAAAATCATTATCATTGCATTTCAAATCACACTTAGTCAAGGTTTAGCACTTTATTCATACAGACATATCAGTTTTAACAGTTATTCCAGATTATGATTTCAGTGAAACCTGAAAATGACATATAAACTCTTAACAGAAGACCTGCAGTAAAATATTTGTTACCTATCATTTATTACAGAAATCTCTCATGTGCAACAAAAATGTGTGTCAGTAATAATGCTTAATAAACATAAATATACTAGTTTAACCATTTCAATTCTGTGTTTGTGTAAGTCTGTGAGTGTATTCTCCATCATGGATGTGTTTTAGTGTTAGTCATATATTTTGGGTTGGACAACGCCCTAAAACCACAGCACCTAAACAGGTTTATAAGCTCAAAGCCTGGTAATTGCTGCTTGCAGCTATATTAATGTTTGTTTTTGTTGCCAAAGTGATTTGGAACAGTTGTTAAATAAATAATTGCACACTTATGTCTACCTATTAGTTTGAATGACAGTTTTATTGATCACTGAAATAACACTGACTTTAAGTTGGTTCAGTATAAAAATAAATAAATAAAAAAATAGCTTAGATGTAGCAAACTGCTACTGCACTTCCTGATCTCAGGTGGTCTTCAGTTCTGCCGGCTCCAGCGGGAGGGGTGTGCTACACTCCACAATTGCAAAAAGATTTGGACCAACGGGTAAATATTTGGTGTTGATGTTATTTAAGGAAGAAATGGAGGACTGCATTAGTAGAGCAAATTTAAGGATTAAGTAGGAAAGCCCGGGGATGAAAGTAACACTTTTTGTTTGAGCATCAGTAACTCACTGGTTGTTTGTGCTAGATCTCTCAAATTGTGATATATGGCAGCCACATTTGTCTACTACAAATAAAACTCACTTGGACATATACTGCATAATCACAGACTATGCGAGTTAATGTCAAATACAAAGAGTTCCGCTGTTACAACCTAGTTAAAAAAACTTGATTTAAGAACAGTTTTTTTGAATAAAGTGAACCATTTTAAAGCATGGCTGCCCAAACTCGATCCTAGACGGCCTGTGTTCTGCAGAGTTTGGCTCCAACCCTAATTAGACACACCTGAACCAGCTAATCAAGCTCTCACTACGAATGCTAGGAACTTCCAAGCAGGTGTGTTGAGGCAAGTTGGAGCTAAACTGTGCAGGACACCGGCCCTCCAGGACCAATTCATTTTAGGACTTCAAATTTAGCACTAAAAAATTGCTGTGTGTGTGTGTCTGTACTGTATTCAGTCACTAGCTATGTTGCCATCTACCTATTATTCTGTGATATTTGGAATATTACATAAAAATGCTGGGTGGAAATGTCAAGATGCGCATAAAAAAATCTACAGAGTTACTCACATGCCACTTCTCCTGTAACAACAAAAATATTAATTGAGTGTATGATATTGATGACATCACCACAGCTCCTCTCCGAGTCTGTCAAACTGACAGTGTTACAACTAACCCCATGTTACAACATTCCCCCGGTCTCCCCTATTATTTTTAAATGTTTTTCAGTAAAGAGAAATCCATGTTATCAGGCATTTGAACAAATCGTAGACATTTACCGCCACCTGCCTGCAGATTTAGTTTCTTATTTAGAGTGTCATTTCATTAAAAAAAAATAAAAAATAAAAATAATAATGATATTAATAAATTAAAAAAGAAATCATCATTTACTCGTCGTTTCAAACCTTTCTGACTTTTATCGTTTATCATGTTCATCAAATGATCATCTTTTCCATAGTTTACTCTAGGTCGTTGCAGCCTAAATGTTTATGTGTAATAAATTCTATTTTGAATCAGATAAAATAAATTTATTTAACAAATTATTTCTTGCTGAAGCTAATTTTTTGCAGAGATGGCAAAAGTACACACATCCTTCACTCTAGTAGAAGTACAGATACTCATGTTTAAAAATACTCAGGTAAAATTAGAAGTACTAACTACACTTTTTTTACTTAAGTTAAAGTAAAGAAGTGTGGGCTTAGACATGTACTTAAGTAAAAAGTACCCATTACTACTACCTGTTTTAGTGTCACGCTGGTAACTGGACCTCACATCATACTGACACATTAATACGAAATAACTTACATTTTTTAGCTAATAAATGTATCAAGGCTAAACAACCACTATAGAACAGGGCCAGACTGGGACAAAATTTCAGGCTGGGAAATCTCACATTCATCCAGGCCATCCCATACACCCGCAACAAATTCTGAAATCATGGACAACCCTTTTTTTTGTATGGCCATCACATTTAAATAAATGTTGTGCAAAATAATTAAAAAAGGCTCTCTCTTGAACTGCACCTTCACTTCCATTTTCTTTTTCAGTAGCTTAATTGTCCATGATATCTTTCTGCATCTCACTTTGTGTGTGTTTGCTTTTTTCACTAATTTTCTTGTACCTGTCACTTTTCCCATCAGCCATTTACTGTTATGAGCAGAACTGTCTCTGCCTTGTTGCAAAACAACCACCTCATTATATTCTATTAACAATTTTATTTAGGTTCAATTTAAAGTATCACATTATGACCAGGTGTTGTTGTTTTATCTTGAAATGGCTTAAATACTATAGATTTAAGAAAACGATATTTTCTAAATTGCCTAAATGTCAAAATTAATGGTTTTAATTTTCGTAAGGTTTGTGTTGTTATCTGCCCTAGCTCCCCCTCTGAACGGACAAACGATGTTTTATAACATTTGTTTGCTAGGTTACTATAACTTTACACTAGATAATGATAATGTCCTTTAGCGTAGAGTATTTTGAGTAAGGATAGTAATTTAGTTTAGTTTCGTTTATAGTACTACTGCGGTAGTTTTGTCTTTGTTTACTTAGTTAAGCATTAAACTGCTAACAGCTCTTAGCAGCCTGTTTACAGATGAAACTGACCTGCACTTGAAGTCCTGAACAGGTCAGTAGTTTTGCCTTTATGCAGTGATGGACGAAGTACACAGACCATGTACTTGAGTAAAAGTTGAGATACCTAGTGTAAAATATTACTCCAGTAAAAGTGGAAGTGCTCCCTTTAAACGTCGACTTGAGTAAAAGTACAAAAGTACTTGACTTCAAATGTACTTAAGTATCAAAAGTAAAAGTAATTTGGTGTAATGTAGTTCCAATGTCTTGTCATGTCCTTTATACACTCAATCAAGTCATACAAGGTAAAAAAAAAAAAAAAAAAAAAACACTAACACCACTCTGAAATTACAATGTTTTCTATTTGTGATATCTGGTACTGATATCTTTTGAAATTATCATAAGCACATCCTACTAAATGGAAACCACATGATTAGGAATAAATAGGGTGGGGGGGAAACCACATTAGACACGTATTTCTTTAACAATTTATTGTTTGAAGTAATGTAGAAATCTTATTCCTTTATCACATTCCTTTACTACATCACAGCTGACGGATTTACTCAAGTTTACAAAGGTTTACAAAGTTTACAAAGAATGTCTTTTTTCCAATTTACTAAACATGACTCCTTACAACACAGCTGTATGTCCACTCTATAAACAAATGTTAGTTTCTGTTGTTGTGTGATTTATGCAAACACTAACACACCAATAGATTTCCCTGAAGACTTACGCAGTATGTAGAACTACTAACTAGTAGTGATGTGCTATAACAGAAGAATAACAGAAATAGCACTGTTAACTGTATGACCTACCTAAAGCTAAAATATTTTTTGTTAAGTTTGAGAAGGAGCTGATTTTCAAAATTTCTGGCATCCAATCTTGCCCTTCTTGGGCTGAAAATCAGTCCAGCAGTGCTAAAGAGACGTTCGCATGCAGCAGAAGCTGGTAAGGCAGTGTTGATTTTAAGAGACAATTTGCAAACCGCAGGATAAGATTGCAGTATCTCTTTGTTGTCTACTTTAGAGGCAAGGTACCCTTCTAGCTGTTTAACACTTTCCTGCCCATGAGTTTTTTTTTTCATGCTTGAAAAGAAGTCATCGTCATCTGAAGCACTTGATCCATTGCCTGGTGACTGATGTGGACGTTCTTCCTCCAGATGGTCCTTGATGTAGGCAAGTCCTAATATACAACATATATTGGGACAGATGCCAGAAATCATGTTATATAAATGATAGGGCAATACAGTACAGAGGAAAAAGAATGAACTAACTAATTTGGAGCAACATGCACAGTTATGGATAGGCAGCTAAAGCTGACATATGAGGGCAAAGATCAGTTTCTATGCCCCATTAGATCAGCTTTACTTCCCTGGCCACAATTCAGTCTAGATTGTGTCAAATTTCCTTGTTCTTTTTCCTGAACAACATGAACAGCATGTAGTACCTTGAACAATAAGGCTATGGGGTCCATCCACATCAAACTTGCCTTTTAGGCATATATATGAATCCAGGTCACAACCCCCCACCCCCCACCCTTTTAAGTAAGTAAACTTATATAAATGTGCTTGTTTAGTTTTTTTGTTTACTTTTGTTTTGTGAACTAAGCGCATGACATCTGAAATAAAAATGCCACAAAACATATGTACATACATAGATACATACCTAGGTTTAATAGGTTCTCATCAGATGTCCACGCTGTTTTAAATTTTGGGAGCAGGATGGCAGCAGCAATAAACTCTGGTTCTGCCATCATGTCTTTAAAGCGCTTTTGTAGTCCCTCTAGGACTGCATCCACCAAAGGTTTGCAGTACCTGGAATTAGAGGTGGGGAGAGAAAATGATATAGTACAATATCACAACATTTACAGCGTGCATTTATACTGAGACAATGACAATAACAACAAGCATCCCAATACTTAATTGTTAAATATGATTTGACGGTCTTACATCTATTGTGTTCTTGGTCAATGTGTTCATAAAGGCCTCTTTTTAATCATTTTACTAATGGCACACATTAACTTCCTACACGTATGCTATATGAAGTTTTAAGGGAGTTGAATTGTGTATGATAAGGAATACACCTTAATAACATGAGGGGAAAGAATCTCTACCTGGAATTTATGTGGATTCGTTCAAGCTTATTGATGAGGAGCGTCAGAGTTGGCAGAAGCCATCCCATCTGAACATCTGTCTCATCTTGAAGAATGTTGAGGGCTTTGGCGAGAGGACCCATGGTTCTGGCAAATTCCTCCAGAAAGGAAATTTCAACTGAACTCAACCTAACAAACATAAAGAACACTTAAGTCTTGTGTGTGTGTGTGTGTGTGTGTGTGTGTGAGAGAGAGAGTGTGTGTTTGTGTGTCTGTCTGTGAGAGAATGAGTGATTGTGTGTGTGTGTCTGTCTGTGAGAGAGTGTGTGTTTGTGTGTCTGTCTGTGAGAGAGTGAGTGATTGTGTGTTTGTGTGTCTGTCTGTGAGAGAATGAGTGAATGTGTGTGTGTGTGTCTGTCTGTCTGTGAGAGAGTGTGTGTTTGTGTGTCTGTCTGTGAGAGAGTGAGTGATTGTGTGCTTGTGTGTCTGTCTGTGAGAGAATGAGTGATTGTGTGTGTGTGTCTGTCTGTGAGAGAGTGTGTGCTTGTGTGTCTGTCTGTGAGAGAATGAGTGATTGTGTGTGTGTGTCTGTCTGTCTGTGAGAGAGTGTGTGCTTGTGTGTCTGTCTGTGAGAGAATGAGTGATTGTGTGTGTGTGTCTGTCTGTGAGAGAGTGTGTGTGTGTGTGTGTGTGTGTGTCTGTCTGTGAGAGAGTGAGTGATTGTGTGTGTGTGTGTGTCTGTCTGTGAGAGAGTGAGTGATTGTGTGTGTGTGTGTGTGTGATGAGTGGTGAGTGGTGAGGCTGCTCGGACTATAATTGTCCTCCATTTCCCCTTACGTAAAGCAACTGAATAGTTAAGCAATATTTTCCAAAATTACATATTGGAATGAAAGGTATATTTAAAAAAAGTTACACTTACATTGGCAACTTCAGTGCAGTGCATACAGTTCTCAGGGCCCCTTCTCCTTCATCTTTGATTATTCTCACGATTCTTTCAACAGAGAGAAATAATGAGTTCCATCGTGTGTCGTTTGGCCGGATCAGTTGTATTTTGCATGTTTCCTCTATGATGTCTGAAGCAGTGGAGGATCGAGATGTCTTGTTCCATAAGCCACTGCATTTCGCAAAAGCTGATCGTGACAGTCTTTTATAGGAGTCATTGGAATTGGCCTTGGCTGCATCAACTGTGGCAACAAGGTTTAATAGATGACATGCACAGCGATGATGCTTTGGAAGCTGAAATTGTAAGCCATCATCTTCCATTAAGATCGGTGTTACCTCAATGAAGTCAACATCAACACCTTCCTCTTCCTGTTCATCTTCATCACTGCAAGCATCCTCTTCAGTCTCACTGGAGGCACAGTTATTGTTCTCATCTTGTTGTTGTTCTCCATATTCTCTAAATGCCTTTATGAAATTGGACCCATTGTCTGTGGTGGTTCTAACTATTTTTTTCTCTATGCCAAATTCGCAATGGATGTCATTCAATGCACTGCCCAACACATCAAAAGTGTGTGGCCCTTTAATCCGCCGGCAAGCAAGTGCCACAGAGCACCTCTTTAATGAATCTGGATCCACCCAGTGGGCAGTGACTCCGAGAAATCCTCTCCTTCTTGCACTCCAACAGTCAGTTGTTGTGGCAATGAATTCAATGGAGGACATTGCTTGTTTAATATTTCTCTTCATTTCTTGGACACCCTCTTCTACTTTCCGGCGCAATGTAGTTCTGGACATCACACGTGAATTAGGCTGTAGCTCTTGCACTAAAGCATTAAACGCAGGCTGTTCTAGCACAGTAAATGGTTGAAGACTCTGAATTACAAAATTTATGACTACGTTGTCTACCTTTGTTTGATTCACAATTTTCGTTTCTCCTAATTTCAGTTGTCTGGAAGTGGAGGGAACTGGGTTTTCAGCTTTTCTTTTCGAGGGGCTGTCAGGGCACTGTATCTTTCCAAGTGACTTGAATGCTTTCTCTGGAAAGAAAGGGGGAAAACACATCATGAACATAATATCTTCACAGCAATATATCTCAATTTCATAAATGAAGTGCACATTTCATGTTTTTTTGCATGTACCAAGTAGGCTGCTGAGAAGGCTGAGTAACTAGCTAGCCTACATCAATCGCAGGCTACTGTTCAAGTAGCTACCGATCAATCATACCTTGCATGTAAACCTAGTCAAATAGAAGCCTAAATGTCAGAATTCATTTTACATTGAATTTCTTTAGACACACTACACATTCTATGAACGAGCTTGACAAGTAAATGGCATTTTTAGGGGGTAATGTTAGGCTATTTCTAGCCAAGTGCCTTCACTGCAAAAAATGCTTTTCTTAGTATTTTTGTCTTTATTCCAGTCCAAATCTCTAAAAATTATTAAATCAAGATGCATCCACTAAGAAAAATAACCTTAATTCAAACAGAAACAAGATATATTGGCAGATAATTTTGCTTTTTTTAAGCAACAACTCACTTAATTTTGATTTATTTCCCCAGAAAACAAGACATAATATCTTATGGCCTTATACTTTAGTAAATGCATCTTGATTTAAGAATTTTTAGAGATTTGGACTGGAATCAAGACAAAAATACTAAGTAAGAAAAGTATTTTTGCAGTGTTGGTGTTAATGAGCTTTGCTAACGGTCTGCAGTTTCCTAGCTTAACCTTGCACAATGGAACTGATGTCCACGTTTATTATTAACACAACGTATGAGCGTATTATATCCAGTTTGGGTAAAACGACAGGTTTATTAGCCTTTAATTAATTTCACAGTCAAACTGAAAATTACTTACCTCTATGTGTTTCTTTAGATTGGACGGCGAATTCTTGAAAGAAGAAATCGTATGCTTCTGAGGCAGACAGAGAAGGCACTTAAAAATGAATGACTCGTTCTTCCTTTCCACTACTTCAAAAAATTCGCTTAAATATGGCCATGGGTGCTCAATTTCAATGTCTGGCGCTTCTTCCATTATTGCGTTGGCTATAAACGTGACAGCGAAAAGAAGCAAGCAGGCAGGCAGCAGTTATATTAGACAGTAAAGCGCGCAAACTGCAGGAAACACGACGTGTTCTGATTGGCACACTTGCGGAGCACGTGTACTTATTTTGACCTGTCACTGGTTACGCATGTATGTTGTGGAACGTAAAAAAGAAACGACAGGTTTTAGGAAAGTAGTGGAGTAAAAAGTAAGGTTTTCCACTTCGAAATGTAGTTGAGTCAAAGTATAAAGTCTCACAAAACAATGATACTCAAGTAAAGTACAGATACGCTAAAAAGTTACTTAAGTACGGTAACAAATTACTTGTACTTCGTTACTGTCCACCACTGCCTTTATGATCCACTCGGGCGCTTGCGCTCCATTCTCGAGTCACTTGCAATGATTACTCTGATAAAAACCGTGTTGATTAAAACTGAAGTAACGAGCCTGGTTTGAAAATGTAAGAAGTAGAAATTTGTGGAAAAATGTAAGGAGTAAAAGTAAAAAGCAGTCAGAAAAATAAATAGTGAAGTAAAGTACAGTAACAAAGTATTTATGTTTTACACAATAATGACTTCAAATTATCTGTTGGGAGTATTTTCTCAGCCAAATTTAATGAGTGATTAATTTGCGATAAATTAAATTAAACATCATGTAATTAATTAGATAATAAAAAATTAATTGACAGCCCTAAAATAGAAAAAAAAAATGAAATTAGAAAAACTTAAGGCAGTTACCTGTCATCTCAAGTATCAGGGATTGTTCTGTTCGATGGTAATTCTTTTCAGTCTCCAAAGAACCTCTGAATCTTCTTGCTTTGTAACCTCTTGTCATTATTCCTCTCCTGTCTGACAAATGACATGTGCACAAGACTATAAACGATGACACCAGTAACTACAGGAAAGATCCTCAGAAGGTATACAGGTGCAAATACACTGCATACTTTCGGTAGTGACAGTAATGATTTGGTAGCGACCATATCACATTACAGAATTTTAACTCATATTAAAACGCTACTAAAACATATTAAATTAAAAAAATGCATAACTGTACTAAAATTTTGTTTATTTCCCTCAAATATGAGGATTATGTGTTCCCTTTTGTCACTACCGAAACAATGATGACATGTTTTGGTAGTGACAATTTTAGATACTTTTGAACCTAGCTCAAAGAAGCTAATCAGCACATTGTTAACTAGCACGGTTCTGAACAGTTGTACACATATAAAACTACATGTTATGGAATAACTCCCAAAAGTTTGTTTATAGTTTGCTGATAGCTGTTCATGAGTCCCTCGTTTGTCCTGAACAATTAAACTGCCCGCTGTTCTTCAGAAAAATCCTTCAGGTCCCACAAATTCTTTGGTTTTCCAGAATTTTTGTGTAAATCCAGAGGACGTCTGAGGGACTCATATGTAACTATTACAGAAGGTTCAAACACTCACTGATGCTTCAAAAGGAAAAAAAGATACATTAAGAGCAGAGGGGTGAAAACTTTTGAACAGAATGAAGATATGTACATTTTTCTTATTTTATCTAAATATCATATTTTTCCATTTTGTACTGCCCTTCAGAAGCCACAGAAGATACTTACATGTTTCCCAGATGACAAAATAAGTGAAATTTACCCTAATCTTTCACCTCTGTTAATGCATCGTTTTTCCTTCAGGAGCATCAGCATCTTCTGTAATAGTTGCATATGAGTTCCTCATTTGTCCTTAGTGTGAAAAGATGGATCTCAAAATCATACAGTCATTGTTGGAAAGAGTTCAATAACACAAAAATGCTGAAAAACAAAAGAATTTGTGGGACCTGAAGGACTTTTCAGAAGAACAGCAGGCATTTTTTTGTATCTGACAACCCTAGACCAGTGAGCAGCTTGATATTACAGTTTTCCCAGAGATGCCCTCTCTACTATTGGACTTTGTTTGGTGATAAAACTGACTTGGAATTTCCTGTGCATTAAACAGTTTTAATACATACCTTCTAGCCAATCAGAATCGAGTACTCAGACAGACCATGGTATAAGGATATAAAAAAGACTGGACAACCAGTAATATTCTTCTATTAAATTCATTTAAGACATATAAATTATTTATTAGGCTAGAAAAAAAGACTGTACACAGAAGCACGTAGAATACAATTAGCATCTAACAGGACGTCACCTTTATGAACAAGCGTTTGTATACCTTCTGTGAATTTTTCTTATAAATCACAGCCACAAAGACATTTTGAAAATGAGGATTGCTGCAAGCATCATGTGTGTCTTAGCTATTGGTTTTACAGTTTACTGTTTCATGTACATGTCATTTATCGGACAGGAGAGGAGTAAAGAGAACGAGTTACACAGACAAGAAGATCTGGAGGTTCGCAGAAGACTGAGGAGAATAGAAGATCAAGTTAATAAAATAGGTGAGTTTGTGCTCATTATATACATTTTGACAACTTTAATAATGACTAAAAGATGTTCATTATCCTGTAGCATTATCTCAATGTACTTTCAGTTTCAGCTATAGAAATCAAACATCAAAAAATCAAAGAGGCTGTTGTGGAACAGAAAACTGAGATTAAGAAGTTGTATCCACAATCGCCTCTCTTTAAATCATGGGGAGCTGAACTTACAGAAGAGGAACAGATGGAAGCAGAAAGGCAGTTTCAGGAGTTTGGATACAATGTGTTCCTCAGTAACAGATTACCATTGAACAGAAAAATCCCTGATACTCGAGACATCAGGTAACTGCCTTACAACTGTTTTCTAGTTTAATATATATTTTCTAATACATACTGTGTATGCAGATGTACTGTGAAGATTTACCCTAAGGACCTGCCAAACATTAGTGTGATTCTGATCTATTTGAATGAGGCTCTGTCAGTCATTAAAAGGGCAATCTGCAGCATCATTGACAAAACTCCTGCTCATCTTCTAAAGGAGATCATCCTGGTAGATGACTACAGCTCGAACGGTTAGTTTTACCCTTAATATTTGAGAAGTTCTTTAGTTCTTGAGAATTCTTTAATATAACAATTTATTCTATTATATATTTTTAATTTCTTGACAGAGGATCTGCATTTGGCTTTAGATGTATATATTCATCTAATTAATAAAGACAAACCTGGCTTAATTAAAAAAGTGAGACACAAACGGCAGATGGGCCTTGCCAAGGCAAGGGTCTCAGGTTGGGAAGCGGCCGCAGGTCAGGTGGTAGCCATTCTGGATGCGCACATTGAAGTTCATTGGGAATGGTAAATACTACCACAGTCTGAGTTTTTATAGAGACTTCGTATCTTGGCTAAATATACATTTGACTGCTGTTTTGTTCTAGGGCAGAGCCACTACTTGCAAGAATCAAAGCTGACAGGACAGTAGTGCTGTCACCAGTGTTTGACAAAGTGATGTTTGACACACTGGAGGTTAAGAAGTATAATCCTGCTGCTCATGCGTTCGACTGGAACCTTTGGTGCATGTATGAGTCCTTCCGCCCAGAATGGCACAAAATGAATGACCCATCAGAACCAGGAAAGTAAGTGGTGTAATTTAAAGGTGCAAAAATTTCTTTCTCCTTCTGATTTCTTCTTGTTTTTCTATTTTCTTTTTATGGACAGTGAATGATATGATTTTACCTCCTGAATGATTCAAACTCTGGATCTATAAGGAAAGATATGTTAAAGCGCCATCTACTGATGTGTTTATGTAAATTAGCTGGATTCCATATGAGGGTTACTGGAGTGTGATCACTGATGTTGATGGGGTGGATTTTGTGTTCAGACATATTTGATATGATTGAGTTACTAGTTAGGAAAAAGTCTGAACTGGCAAGTAACATGTGTATTCTCTGTCAGTTGAATGCTGTAGCCTTCAACCATCGCCAAGGCCAAAATCTTTCATAAACTGTATTATTGTGTCAGTGGATTGTCAGTGTCATTTGTTACTTGTGGATCTGTCAAGAGATGAGTCAATTACGGTGTTAAAATCGCCTCTTATAATTACCAGGCAGTTGGAGAAATTTGAAATGAAAGAAAAAAAAGTGTGGAAAATAGAAAGGGTCATCTGAATTTGGGCCGTAAATGTTGGCAATTGTTACCGGGTTTGCATACAAAAAGTATTCTCATCGCTTCATAAAATTCAGATTGAACCATGGCAGATGGACTGTTTGGACAATGTCTTTCATACTTTTCTGAGTCTTGGTTTTCATCTAAAATATCTTAAATTGTGTTCCGAACACAGCTTTTTTACAGGTTTGGAACATGGGGGTAAGTGATTAATGACAAAATTTTCATTTTGGGGTGGAGTAACCCTTTTATAAATGCAGTTTGCAGTTAATTATTTGACTGAAGTACAACATACAGTTTCCTTTCTTGTTAGGAGTCCCTCAGTCATGGGTATCCTTGTCGCTGAACGTCAATTCCTGGGAGAAATTGGAGTTTTGGACGAAGGAATGACAATTTATGGGGGTGAAAATGTTGAATTAGGAATACGTGTAAGTCATTACTCTACACTGTGGTGCCAAAATGATGCCTATAATATGTGCTTGAATTGATTAATGTCTAAAATTTAATGAATCAGGTGTGGCTCTGCGGTGGGAGTATTGAAGTGGTGCCGTGTTCAAAGATCGCACACATTGAAAGAGCACATAAGCCATATTCACCAGATTTCAGCAAAGCTATGCGTCGAAACGCCCTGAGAGTGGCTGAAATCTGGATGGATGAATATAAATCAAATGTTAATATTGCCTGGAATCTCCCTCTAAAGGTAAGAGTAAACATTGTTTCAAAGTGAGCTTCACTGGTCCAGGCTGAGCTTCACATCAGCCTGGACCTGGTTGATAAAATAAGTGTTTATTTTTCTCTAGGATCATGGGATTGATATTGGTGATGTGACTGAAAGAAAACAGTTACGAGAGAAACTCAAATGTAAGCCTTTCAAATGGTACCTGGAAAATGTATATCCTCTCCTAGACAGGTGGGAAGACATAATTGGTTATGGTGTGGTAAGCAAAAAAGATGTTCAAGGTCTTTTGATATACAAATTTCCCCTTAAAAGAAGAGATTAATAAAGTTTGTTGGTTTAACTAGTTATCCTCCATCTAAACTAGTTATCGTTAAACTGCCACTGTTCTTTTTTCATGACAGCTGAAGAATGACATTCAGAAAAGATACTGCATTGATCAAGGACCTGTTCCTGGAAGTGTACCTATTCTGTACACGTGTCATTACTATGAACCTCAGGTACCGTATGTGAGTGTAAACCTTTGCTTTGAGTAGCTGCATACAAAACACTCTTTATTTGACTTGGTCTTACAGCATTGTTACTACAATCGTAATGGAGAGATCTACATTGGAGGCATCAAATCTCACACGTATAACTCTAACCGTTGTCTAATGGACCCTGGTAGTGGAAATACACCGGCGTTACATAACTGCAAAAATGCCAAGGAGAAAGGATTGAGTGTATACTGGGACTTTTCTCAGGTAGGGTCCCTGCTGTGTATTTTATTTATATATTTTATAGGATATTTCACAACACCTTGCTTAGCATTGCTAAATGTGTGGTTATTCTATATTGTCATATGCAATTATATTGCATAAATTATATATTAATTATATTATATGCTATAATCAGTGAAAATATATATATTTTTTGGTTTCTGTTATATTTTTAGGGAAATGCAATAAGAAACAGAAACACAAATCGATGTCTTGAAATCAGACAAGAAGAGGATTCTCACTATTACCTTATTTTGCAAGCTTGCACAGGACAAAAATGGACAATACAACATGTCATCAAAGATTTTTAAAAGGAAATTTCACAGAAGTGGAAACACTGTAAAGGAAATCAATGTAGAAAAACTTCAAAACAAGTCATACTGTCATAAATCAGGCCTCTGTGGTTCCTCTGATTGGCACCAGAGGGCATTATCACTGAAATACTAGCTTTCCCACAGACTCCATTTCCCATAACCCCACACTGGCGCTGGTTACCAGCACACCTGTTGCTTATTCCCGGGACTATTTTAGCTCCTTTATTCTCCATGCTAACTGGGAAGTCTTGTTTTGCCCTGGCTGACATTACTGAGTGTTCTCTTGTATTACTCTGTTGGATTGCCATGTTTGACCCTGATCCCTGAATTCTTGCTGCGTGCCTTGACCCTCTGCATGTACTCTGATTCTGCTTTTGCCTTGTTTCTGATAACCCTGTCTACTGGTGATTTAAGAGACACAGCTGGCCTTGTGTCTGCCCGTGCTAGAAACAAGCTCCCTTTCAGCAAGTTCAATCACCAGACCCACACCAATGGCTCATTCCACAGCGTTCCCAGCAAAGTTTGATGGATCCTGCCAAATGATTTTTACTCAAGTGTTCCTTGATTATGTTCCTTGATCATGTTATATCCCACAGATAAAAAGCCGAATTCACCAGTAACTCTTTACTAAGAAGACATGTTAGGGTTCTTTGGAGATATAATGTTCCAACAAGCCAGCTTGACCAATTACCAAAGAAGAATGTCAAAATTACTTAGGAAAATAAGATTTTCTTATCAAAGTGATAAAAAGTTATGTTGCAAAAATAATGCACCATCCTGAAAGTTACTAAATAAAAAAAATGTGTGTAGGTTTAAGACAAATTTGGATTAACAGGTATGTATATTGAACCAAAACTTTTAAAAACAAGTAGGCCCGGTTTCACAGACAGGACTTAGCTTAAGCTAGGCTTAAGCCATAGTTAAATTAGGACTTTTAAGTAGTTTTTAGAAATATGACTTAGATAAAAACATTACTGGTGTGCATATACCATGCAAGTGCAAGTGCAAGCTCACAGAGTACGACACCGCTTGCAGAAGTGACTAGAATTGCGTACTATTGCCAAAGCACAATAAACTCATTCAACCTCTTCCAAGGCCCATATTTACAAAAGATAGACTTCTGGGAATCCATACTCTTGTCTCAAGAGACCAAGTCAATCATTTCGGATACAAAAGCATCCAAAATGTTCTGGTGTTGCTAGAGGAGGAGTACAGTGAGAAGTGCCTGGTTCCCACAGTGACGTTCAGTGGTAGTAAAGCTCTTATAGTGTGATGTATGAGGGCTGAAGGTGTGAGGGAGTTGTGCTTTATCAACACTGTGTCATGTAATACAATAACTTGAAACAGAAGATGCTACCCTCTCCTCATTCCCAGCAGTGTTGACAATGATATTGATATGACAAGATATTCATTCTCCCAAGGTGAAAATCCTTCAGTGGGCATGTATTTCACTTAATCTTAACACTTTTGAGGAGCTGTGGGGGATTCTGTAGAGACAAGCTAGGCAACACTCCCCATTAAAGACCAGGGCAATAAGGAACATCATCCTCCAGGAGTTAAACAGGACAGATGTGGCATTTTATCATGAACTTGTACACTCAGTGCCAAGAAGGGTCAGAGCAGTATACTTAGAGTTATGGAGGACATACTAAGTACACTGTAAAAAAAAAAAAAAAAAAAAAAAAAAAAAAAAAAGTTGTTTCAACTTAAAAAAGTAAGTGTTCATGCTGCCTTAAAATTTTATGTAGTACAACTTAGCATTTCATGTTGACTAAACTTGAAATTTTAAGGCAGCACGAACACAGTTTACTAGAATATTATACATTTGTTGAATTAAATCTACTGTGTACTCCTTTCTGCAATCCTTCATTTAATCAAAAACTGGCTAATTTACTTATTTTACAGAAAATATTGGCATATATTTTTTGGTTTATTAAGTATATGTTTAATGCATTTAAATTTTGCCATCTTTTAATGAATCGTATTAGTGATCACTAAGAAAATACATCTTTTATATATATATGCAGAGGGGGTGTACTCATTTATGCTGTGCACAGTATATTCAAATAGAAAACAGTTAAAAAATATTTCACAATATTACGTTTTTTGATTTACTTTGGATCAGCTTTGGTGAGTAGAGGCTTCTTTTAAAAATTTAAAAAAATCTTATTGTTCTAAAACTTTTGAACAACAGTGTATGTTGATATGGGGAAGAAAAAAAAACATGACTTTTTACCAAAATACCTTAAAAGTAATTGTAATACCTGAAAAGTGACTTAACTTAACTGATGTGCTATATTTCAAGTCTTGTGAGGGCACAAAATCACTTTGGATAAACAATTTATCTCACTCGATATAGAGCATTTGAGTATATTGAGTATATTGAAAAGAGATATTTAATATATAAAAATAGCACTCAAATCCAATATACACTCTAAAAAACAAAAACACACAATTTGTTGAGTCAACCTAAAATAACTTGTTACCTAATTTGTTGCCATAAAATTTTAAGTTCAGTCAACTCAAATAGTCAACTTGAAATGTTAAGTTGTACTAAGTGACAACTTAGATATTTGAGTTGACTAAACAAATCATTTTGTTTGTTAAAGCTGGGTAAGTTACCCAGCTGCCTTATAATTTTAAGTTGAATCAACTCGAATATTGTCACTTAGTACAACTTAACATTTCAAGCTGACTAAACTTTATTGAGTTGAATGAACTTAAAATTTTAAGACAGGCAGGTAACAAATTATTTTAAGTTGACTCAACAAATTGTTTTTTTACAGTAGGTCGACACATCAAAATAACTGTTCATTCAAGCTTAATGATATGATATTTGGCCATGAGACATGCAAGAACCAATGACTTGCATTACCATTTTAAATTTGGGAAACTTACAATGGTTTGACTTGTCAATATGATGTTACAAAAACATTGTATATGTGGTAAAACACTTTTTTAGGTTCTTGTTAATTGTCAATTGTAACCTCTTGCCTGGGTTAATTCTTGTTAATTGTAACCTCTTTGCCTGCTCGCATTGTGATTAAAGCAAATGTCTCCCTGAGAAAAATTTAGAAGCACACATCACACAAATATAACGTTAAAACAATATGATGTTATAATATACATATTAATTGTAGGGCTGCAGGATAATTATCATTATTATTGATTATCATGCAAGTTCTTTGATTAGTGGTAAATCTCGATCACATGCGTTCAGCTGGAGCGGCAATTAATACACAAAGCCATAAATCACTGACAAGCTACGCAAAATCGAGCACATAATCGCAGATGAATCGCATTCGATTATGAGTGCGATTTTGCATTCAGCCCTATTAATTGTTATTGTTAATAAAATACTTCTTGTTAATAAAACACTTACTTTCTGTGTTTTCCAAAAAGCAACCTCCTCACCAAAAAAGAACAATAGAAACCATCAGAGAAATTCTAATGGTTTCCACTACAAACCACCAACTAAAAACCATTAAAACCATTTAAAAAATTTCCTGTAATGTCAGGAGACATATTCCATTAGCGACAAATTATCAGTAGAAACCCACAGGAACATTACAGTTTCTGTTAAAACCAATACAATTCCCAATATAATCAGTAAAACCAGTACAAATTTTTTTTTCAGCAGGGTCATCTGCATTATCGTAAGTCAAAGTAAATGACGTTAATGAGAAAAGTTCCATGAGAAAAGTTTAGATGTGCACAGCACAAAATTATCATTATATTACAGTATAACATCATAAAATTCATATTGCAAAATGAGATTAAATGCAAAATCTAACTCCACGTCTGCGAGTCAAAGAAAATGACGTCTATGAGAATAGTTCAACAAGCCACAGCACACAAACATCATTAAAACAATATAACGTCATAAACTACATATTTTAAAAGAAGTTAAACACTAACTTTCTACCTTCTCTCTGTTAAAAGCAATCTTCATGTCTGCACCACATTTAAAGTCAAAGAAAATCATCATCTGAGAGAAAAGGTTTGGCACCATTTAAATGTGCACAGTATATAAATATCGCTATAACTCAAAACGTTAGAAAATACATATTGTAAATGAGATAAAACACTTACTTTTGTTGTTTCTCTGTTAAAAAGCAACCTCCTCGTCAGGGGTGCCTTAAGATAACCAGAGGCTCCTGGGCTACAGAATTACAGTGAGCCCCTCTACCCTAGATATTTTTTTTTCTCTCTCTCTCTCTCTCTTTTTTTAAGTTTCCAGAAAATTATGTTGAATTTCGATTTTTTTCTTGTTGACATACCAACAAGGCTTTTTAATCTAAAAGAGTGCCATGGTCACTATAAAGTTTTCTTCGAAGCACCTTGACTTTACAGTTTTCCCAGAACACTCTCTACTATTTGACTTTGTTTAGTAATAAAACTTAATTGAATTCACTTGTGCATTAAACCGTTTTCATACTTACCTGCCAGCCAATCAGAATCGACTATTCTGACAGACCATGCTATAAGGATATAAAAAAGATTGGACGAGCAGTATTCTTCATCTATTAAATTCAGACAGAGACATTACTTACTGGGTCAAAAAAAAAAAAGTACACAGAAGCTTTTAGAATACAATTTACATCAAGAAGGATGTACTGAGGATAAGCTTTGTTAACAGTCACCTTTATGAACCAGCGTTTGTATACCTTCTGAGGATTTTCCTTTTAAAATCACACCCACAAAGACATTTTGAAAATGAGGATAGCTGCAAGAGTCTGTGTGTTAGTTATTGGTGTCATAGTTTACAGTCTTGTGTACCTGTCATTTATCAGGTCGGAAGATCCGGAGGTTCTCCGAAGACTGAAGAGAATAGAAGATCAAGTTAACGAAATAGGTGAGTTTTTATTTTTTTACTTTTTATTGACTAAAAGATTTATCCTGTGGCATTCTCTCAATATACTTCCAATTTCAGCCATAGAAATCAAACATCAAAAAGTCAGAGAGGCTGTTGTGGAACAGAAAATTACAAAGAAAACTGAGGTTAAGAAGTTGTATCCAAAATCATCACTATTTAAATCATGGGGAGCTGAACTTACAGAAAAGGAACAGATGGAAGCAGAAAGGCAGTTTCAGGAGTTTGGATACAATGTGTTCCTCAGTAACAGATTACCATTGAACAGAACACTCCCTGATACTCGAGACGACAGGTAACTGCCTTACAACTGTTTTCTAGTTTAATATATTACAAAATATGGAAGTGTCAAACAATCCTTCTTATATATCACTCATATACGCCTATTTGGTGCTCAAGGTTTACTTATGGTCACATATATCCCAAATTCTAAGCTGATTAACCCATAACTTGCTTACTGAATTCATGACCATTCCATTGCCACCTAACTGGTGATTGTGTGATTTTTTTTTTATTTTAAAGTTTAATCTTCAGTCAGGTTTTATTACTGGGAACAAGAATTATATAGTTTTGTTTTATGTCTTGCAAAAATATGGCTGTATAAGTAATTTTTTTTTCTGTTTAGCAATTTTGATTTTCTTTTTGTTTGAAGGTGAGATATATTTCTCTAACAAATATTACATGCAGTATATACAGAAAACGTCACCTTTGCGAAACAGAAAACAAAAATATTTTAATGCAGATCCACAATATGTAAGACGAGAAAAACATAAACTAAAGTAAATTAACACAGCAAAATAATTTTATTCGAGCAGCTGCATCTGGGATGAGGAAGAGACCATTTTAACTCACAAGATGATGATATTTATTAACAGACTGAACAGAAAACACTTCTTGTCTTAAAGGAGAAGTCCACTTCCAGAACAATTTACAGATAATGTACTCAACCCCTTGTCATCCAATATGTTAATGTATTTCTTTCTTCAGTCATAAAGAAATTATGTTTTTTGAGTAAAGCATTTCACTCCATATAGTGGACTGCTTTGGTGCTACTTTCAATGCGGCTTCAAACGATCCCAAATGCGGTTGTAAACGATCCCAGCCGAGGAACAATGGTCTTATCTAGCGAAACGATCGGTTATTTATATACAATTTATATACTTTTTAATGTCAAACGCTCGTCTTGTCTTGCTCTGCCTTAACTGTTTTTTCCAATTCACGACAGTAAAAGGTCACTGCACACTGAGTCCGAAATTTTCACACGTTAAAAAATAAATACGTCACGTTATGTCAATCACGTTTACACATTGCCTCCGAAACTTTCGACATAAAAAAAATCAGATTGGGTTTGATTTTCTGCGTTTTTCGCATCCATTGCAAGCATTTCCAGAGGTGTTTTGACAGATCATAGTTAACGCATCTGATTCTGATTCAAAACTTTATATTTTTGTGGACAGTTTTTTTCATGAAAAGAGTTGATGTCTTCACTGTCACTTTAAAGTTTGTTGAATATAAGCATTAGGCTCATTTCTTTCTTTTATTATGTATTGCAGATGTACTGTGAAGATCTACCCTAAGGGGACCTGCCAACAATTAGTGTGGTTCTGATCTATTTTAATGAGGCTCTGTCAGTAATTAAAAGGGCAATCTGCAGCATCATTGACAAAACTCCTGCTCATCTGCTTAAGGAGATCATCCTAATAGATGACTACAGCTCAAACGGTTAGTTTTACCCTAGATATGTGATATTTTAATTATTTCAGAGGTACTGTGATTTAAGATATTAGATTTTAGATAATATATTTTACACTGTATTTTTATTTTTCTAAATAGTGTTTTTTTTTTCATGTGTTATACATCTGAACTTAATTAAGAATATAGAAAGAATAAGACAAAAAAGACTAAGAAACAGTGTGCGTTAATTATAAATTGTTATATTATAAGTGTAACAATTTATTCTAATACATATTTTTAATTTCTTGACAGAGGATCTACAGTTGACTCTAGATAAACATATTGATCTGATTAATAAAGACAAACCTTGGTTAATCAAGAAAGTAAGACACAAACGGCAGATGGGCCTTGCCAAGGCAAGAGTCTCAGGTTGGGAAGCGGCCACAGGTCAGGTGGTAGCCATTCTGGATGCGCACATTGAGGTTCATAAGCAATGGTAAATACTACCACAGTCTGAGTTTTTAGAGGGACTTTATATCTTTTATAAATATACATCTGACTGCTGTATTGTTCTAGGGCAGAGCCACTACTTACACGAATCAAAGCTGACAGGACAGTAGTGCTGTCACCAGTGTTTGACAAAGTGCTTTTTGACACACTGGAAATTAAGAAGTATAATCCTGCTGCCCATGCATTTGACTGGAACCTTTGGTGCATGTATGAGTCTTTTGGGCCAAAATGGCACAAAATCAACGACCCATCAGAACCAGGGAAGTAAGTGTATCTTTTTCACCTTTCTAAACACCTTTACTTTCTATAATTCATTTTAAATGCCCCTGAATAGAATGCGCCATACATTTTGAAAAGTAAAATGCCACCAGAATAATAACTCCAAATGAACTCAAAACACTTTTAACCATAAATGTGCACAATGCAGAATTTTTCCAAAAAAATCACATATAGAGTCATTCTGTGTCAAAATCAAACAAATTTCTGAAAGTTCCTTGGCCCAATTTTTTGATTTTGTCAATAGTTTTTCTAAAAAAAAGATGTATGGTGATAAAAGTCAAAACATTAAATGTCATTGATGTATATTTACTGAGCAATCCACTATTTTGTAGAAAAGTGGTCTAAATGAAACATTTCACCTGAGATTCAGAGCCAGACAACTCAGACTTATATTTTAGTCTGGGACTAGGTTTAAGCCTTGTCTGTGAAACCAGGGGAAGTAGTATTAAAAATATCTTAATGCCCTTTTAGATTTTGAGTCTTAGCAAACTTTCCTTTCAGCTTATTCAGTTTTAAGGCCCTGCATGGTTCAGTTCCAGAGATATTGCAATCTCAATATGGCTTCAGTAGTAAATTAGTTTTTGGGTGATCAAAAACCAAACGTGAGTCAGCTTGCATTCAGCTGATACTTTTTTCTTTTAAAGAAAGGTGTAAAGAACAAATAATATTGAAATTAGAAATTTATCTTTTTTCCATCTGTGAAAACAATTGCATAGAACGTACCTGTCTGAGTGACATAAGTATTCTTTTTCTAAAATGTCCATGCTTTTAACTAAAGAAGTATTAAACAAAAGCTCAATATTATTTTAAAATGTGGTTCTTAATAAACTTTTCTTTTGTAGTTTTCATTTTAAAGCCATATATGGTTCAATCCCAGAGTTATGGGGAGCCCAATCTCCAAGTTTGTTGAATATTACCCATTTTCAGTGGTCGAAAACCAAATATTGGTTATTTTGTATACAGCTTATACATATTGCATTACAGGACAAAGTAAAAGAATAAATAATGTTGAAACTAGAAAATACATGTCTGAGTGCTAAAAATGCACTGAAATGGTCAAGTTGAGGCACATTACCTTGCTTTCTGCTGTCTATTCATAAGATTCTATATTTAAATCAGTTATAATGATATTTGAAAGAAGGGATTTTGTTCATTTTAACAGCTTCTGAAGCTACAAAGAGTTGTAGTATTGCAACTACGTTTGAAGAAAAAATCTCTCACCTCTTAGGGATGTGTAGTTGCTTTCCCCATACAGTGTATTCACATCAGTAAACCAAGATTTGCCTCGTCTGGGTTAAGTATTACACTTTCTTTTTCTTTTTTATTGTTAGAACTTGTGAAGCATAGTCATATATTAAGTAGTATTATAATGCTAAGTGGCATATTTGGAGGAGTCACTGATAGTAAATCAAACTTTAAAACATTTAAGGTCACTCACACTTGAAATAAGTAACACTGGGCAATTCTAAAACGCAGGTAAATGGCTGTTCATACTTTACCCAGAGTTAACGATTAATCTAGGTAACCTTTCAAAGGTTCACTTCACGTTGTGTGTGGGTTGTCTCCTTTTTTACCCTGCTCTGAAGCCTGATTTGTTCACATTTGTGTAGCTGCACAAACCAACGGCGCTTTAGCCTGCCATTTCATCAGAATCTTCTCCTTCAGTGAGGAGGATCATCCCTTCACTGACTCTGCAAGAAGCCGAAGCAAGAAGCCCAGCTGATTCACCGCTGTCAAAGAACCCCGGCAGAGGAAGATCAGCTTCGCTTTTAGCAAGATCAGAATGGGAATTAGTTGCTCACAGAGCACAGATGCTCAATCATTTAGAGCAACTCGGGTTGCAGATCAACCCCCAGAAAAGTCAGTTGTCGCCCAGACAGTGAGCAGTCTTTCTGGGCACCACTATAGACTGCTGAAATGAGGGCGTGGATTACACCGGAACGGTCACTGACTATTCGGTGACTGGCGGCCTCTTTCAAATGGATGGTTCATCCCCTCAAGGATTTTCAGAGGCTGCTGAGCCTCATGGCGGCAGCTTCCTCTATGATCCCATTGGGCCTGCTTCACATGCAATATTGTTTCAATATTGGCTCAAAGCCCGAGTCCCGTCCCACGCTTGACGCCTGGGCCAGATTCACATCAGGGTGGACCACCGCTGTGTCAAGGCTGTGGCCCCTTGGACAACTTCTCATCTGTTTCAGACAGGCCTACAGTTGGGACTGACCTCCAGGAGGAAGGTAGTAGTCACAACAGACACCTCCAGCTCGGGTTGGGGTGCTCTGTTGGAGGGCAATCCGGTGTCCGGCTCCTGGTCAGCCACAGAGCGACATCTGCACATCAACTGCCTCGAGTTACTGGTGGTTTTTCTGGCCCTGAAAACCTTCCTGCCAGCCTTGAAAGGGCATCACACCCTGGTCCGATCGGACAACATGATGGTGGTAACCTACATCAATCACCAAGGTGGGCTCAGGTCTCGTTCCCTCTACAGGATAGCTCGATGCCTCCTGTTTTGGGCACAGGACGAACTCCTCCCAATAAGAGCAGTTAATGTGCCGGGCAGTTCGAACCTAGGGGCAGACATGCTGTTCAGGGGCAATGTAGCTCCAAGAGAATGGAGGCTACATCCTCATATGGTTCGGGAAATCTGGTCTGTCTTTGGAAGGGCAGGGGTGGACCTCTTCGCCTCAGAAGACAACTTTCACTTCCCAACTTATTTCTCGATGCGGCGAGATGCTCTGGCCCACAAGTGCTTGCCTATATGCCTTCCCCCCCGATAGCCCTGCTTCCTCAGGTCATCAAACGGGTCAGGGAGACTAAATGCTCGGTCCTCCTGGTAGCCCTGCTCTGGAGGAACCAAAGACTTTTATTTTTCTCTGTGTAAAAATAATATAATGTTGCTGCAATCTTTCTAAAGTCATTTTTACTTCTGTAATTTAGCTCCGAATCTGAGGTGAAAATTGCCATTTTGGCCTCCTCTACAAAATAGTGGATTACTCAGTAAATATACATTCATGACATTTAATATTTTGGCTTTCATCACTATACATATTCATATTTTTTCAGAAAAAAATACTGACAAAATGAGATTTAACTCACATTTATTTTTACCGTGGGGAATGGAACTAACTGCTGTATAATGAAGGACATGTCAACTGTAATAATACTTCATTTAATAAATTAATATTTTAAGATTATAAAACAGATTATAATTTGATTAATTTTCTTTCTTGTTAGGAGTCCCTCAGTCATGGGTATCCTTGTCGCTGAACGTCAGTTTCTGGGAGAAATTGGAGTTTTGGATGAAGGAATGACAGTTTATGGGGGTGAAAATGTTGAACTAGGAATACGTGTAGGTTATTACTGCACATTGTGGCACCAAAATGATGCCTATAATATGTGCTTGATGTCTAAAATTTCATAAATCAGGTCTGGCTCTGCGGTGGGAGCATTGAAGTGGTGCCGTGTTCAAAGATCGCACACCTTGAAAGAGCACATAAGCCATATTCACCAGATCTCAGCAAACCCATGATTCGAAACGCCCTGAGAGTGGCTGAAATCTGGATGGATGAATATAAATCAAATGTTAATATTGCCTGGAATCTCCCTCTAAAGGTAAGAGTAAACATTGTTTCAAAGTTAGCTTAATATTAAGTTGAATATATCAAGTTCTTTTTTATATCTATTAATTTTGCTGATTCTCATATCAGCCTGGACCTGGTTGATAAAATAAGAGTTTTATTTTTCTCTAGGATCATGGGATTGATATTGGTGATGTGTCTGAAAGAAAACAGTTACGAGAGAAACTCAAATGTAAGCCTTTCAAATGGTACCTGGAAAATGTATATCCTCTCCTAGACAGGTGGGAAGACATAATTGGTTATGGTGTGGTAAGCAACACAGATGTTTATAGTCTATATAAACTTTCCCTCAAAAGAAGAGACTAATAAAGCGTACTAGATAGTTGGTCCATTTTAGCTAGTTATCTCTGAACTGCTGCTGTTTTACTTTCATGACAGCTGAAGAATGACCTTAAAGACAAATTCTGCATTGATCAAGGACCTGTTCCTGGAAGTGTACCTATTCTGTACACGTGTCATTACTATAAACCTCAGGTACTGTATGTGAGTGTAAACCTTTGCTTTGAGTTACCACGTCCAAAAAGCACTTTTCATTTGACTTTATCTCACAGCATTGTTCTTACAATCGTAATGGAGAGATCTACATTGGAGGCATCAAATCTCACACGTATAACTCTAACCGTTGTCTAATGGATCCTGGTAGTGGAAATACACCGGTGTTACATGACTGCAAAAATGCCAAGGAGAAAGGATTGAGTATATACTGGGACTTTTCTCAGGTAGGGTCTTACTGTGTGTTTTATTTATTTATTTATTTATTTTGTGAAATATTTCGCATCACATTGCTTAGCATTGCAAAATATGTGGTTATTATGTGTTGTCATATACAGTTCAATTTTTGTCCTGGTTTCTGTTTTTAGGGAAATGCAATAAGAAACAGAAACACAAATCGATGTCTTGAGATTGGCCAAGGAACAAATTCCTACTATTATCTTATTTTGCAAACATGCACAGGACAAAAATGGACAATACAACATGTCATCAAAGACTTTTAAAAGGAAATTTCACAGAAGTGAAAACATTTGATTGTGTTCTTGTCTGGGTTTTATTATTATTATTATTAGTTTAAATCAACTGCCAGTTTAACCGGATACAGGCCACATGTTTAATTACATTGAATTGCATATTAAAACTTAACTTTGAGTGTTATATTGTTAGTATTGTAATTTTTTTAATCACATCTTTGAAATATCATTTTAAAATTTTGCTAAACTGACAACACTTCAAAATGTTGTTCAAACACTGATAAAATCGCAATAAAATGACATTGGTCTAAGTGTGCAGCATAAATTAAAATTTAGATAAATAACTCTGCTAAAAAATGTACTAGTCTAAAGTTCATGATACACAGGGATGCTCAGTTTCCCATTAAAAAAGCATACTGGATTCCCTTATCAGTGGAATTTAGCACGAAAAGGTTTTTATGGTTTTTATGGATTTTCTGTAATAAAAAAATAAGGTAACAGGATCAAAGCAGATGTTTTTAAAAGTGTTTAAGGGAGAAGTCCCTTTTCAGAAGAAAACATTACAGATAATTTACTCACCCCCTTGTCATCCAAGATGTTCATGTCTTTCTTTTTTTAGTGGATAGGAAATTATGTTTCTTGAGGAAAACATTCCTGAATTTTTCTTCATATAGTGGACTTCTGTGGTGCCCCCAAATTTGAATTTCCATATGCAGTTTAAATGCAGCTTCAGATGGCTCTAAACAATCCCAGGCGAGGAAGAAGGGTCTTATCTAGCGAAACAATCGGTCATTTTTTAAACAAATTTACAGTTTATTTACTTTTTAACCTCAAACGCTCCTCTTGTCTCGTCTCTGCGATGCGTAATCTGTGTAATCCTGGTCGATACAGTTAGAGTATTTTGAAAAAACTCTCTCGTTTTCTTCTTCAACATCAAAATCGTCCTACATCACTGTTTTACCTTTTCTTTTTCTTTTTTTTGTGAAGGGCATTTGATCTTCTCTGCATGTTCACTTTGTAAACACTGGGTCGGTACTTCTGCAGCGATGTAGGATGATTTTGAAGTTGGGAAAGAAAACGAGATTAAAGTTTTTTGACATGCCCTGACTGTACTGACCGTATTGAACCGGAAAAAAAGTTCACGCAGATTTAGACAAGACGAGCGTTTGAGGTTGAAAGTATATAAATTGTCAATTTGTTTTGAAAATGACCGATCGTTTTGCTAGATAAGACCCTTCTTCCTCGGCTGGGATTGTTTAGAGCCATTTGAACATCTTGGATGACAAGGGGGTGAGTAAATTATCTGTATATTTTTCTTCTGGAAGTGGACTTCTCCTTTAATTACATGTATACGATTAAAACCTATATTTAAGATGTTCCGTTTACGTTTAGCAGAACAACTGAAAATCAACCGCGAGAGGGCGCGATTTTCAAACATGTAACTTCAGTCTCCTAGCAACGCATTTGTTTGTGGGTTTCCCTCGTTTTGTGACACCCAGTTAGTGGATTAAAAACAGATCGCTTCATCGATTTAAACTAGTGATATATAATGAATCAAGTTGAGCTTCTGTCAGACCGAGTTGCAGCTGTTCAGCTTGACAGAAGGAGAAACAGGGAGCTGCAACGCCGGGAGAAGATCTTCAATGATAAAGTCCGCACGATCGGAGTAAGTTTGTTAGCTTGAGACAACTTTATACAGCTGTAAACGACATTAACAAGTTATTTTTGTTGATTTCTCTAATGGTCAGGTTGACAAGGATGCTCTTGACCACCAAGTTAAAGAACGAAGAGAGAAAGACCAACGGCAAGCGAATGAACGTAAAGTCTATGGTGAGCTCTGCGAGGAACATTGTCATATTTTTTGGTCTGGATTTATTATTACAAAATACTTAAAATATTATTTAGTCATACAATGACTACATTAATAAATGACATTTTCACAATTAGCCTTTCCCCCATAAATCTGTATTTAAAAATGTCTCATCTTTCAAAAATGTAAATATACACTATCAGTCAAACATTTTTGAACAGTAAGATTTTTAATGTTTTTTTAAAGTCTCTTCTGCTAAACAGTACAAATTTGAACTAATATTTTTACTATTTAAAGTAAATTTTCTATTTGAATATATTTTAAAATATAATTTATTCCTGTGATTTCAAAGCTGAATTTTTAGCATCATTATTTCAGTCAAATGATCTTTCAGAAATCATTCTAATATTCTGATTTACTGTTAAAAAACATTTATTATTATGTTGAAAACAGCTGAGTAGATTTTGTATTCTGAGTAGATTAGCTTTGATCACAGGAATAAATTATATATATACACATATACACTACCGTTCAAAAGTTTGGGGTCAGTACATTTTTATTGTTTCTTTTTCTTTTTTTTTTTTAAGAAATTAATACTTTTATTCACCAAGGATGTATTAAGTTATTAATTAAAAGTTTATTAAAAGTTAATAATAAATAATTTACATTGTTATAAAATATTTATATTTTGAATAAACACTGTACTTTTTAAACTTGTTATTCATGAAAGAATCCTGAAAAAAAAAAAAAAAAAAAAAAAAAATCACAGGTTCCAAAAAATATTTGGCAGCACAACTGTTGATATTATCCAACATTGATCATTCTAATAATAAATCCGCATATTAGAATGATTTCTGAAGGATCATGTGACAATTAAGACTGGAGTAACAGCTGATAAAAATTCAGCTTTTCATCACAGGAATGAATTCTATTTTAAAGTATGTTAAAATAAAAAACATTATTTTATATTGTAAAAACATTTTGCAATATTACTGTTTTTTTTCTATATTTTTCATCAAATAAATGCAGCCTTGATGAGCATAAGAGACTTCTTTAAAGACTATTACAAGTCTTACTGACCCCAAACTTTTGAACGGTAGTGTGTGTGTATATATATATATATATATATATATATATATATATATAGTATTATTTCAATAGAAAGCAGTTATTTTAAATAGTAAAAATATTTTATTTTTTTTCTGTTTTTGATTTATTTTGGATCAAAAAAAATGCAGGAATGATGAGCAGAAGAGACTTCTTTAAACAAACAAAAAATCTTACAGTTCAAAAACATTTGCCTGGTAGTGTATATATATTATTAATTTTTTGTGTTTGTGGGAAACTCTTTTTCTGTCTGTTTTTAGCTGATGAGCTGCTGTGCAGTGATCGTGTAGCATGTATCCTGGATCAGCGGCAGAAGAAAGATGAGCGTCTGCTGAATGAAGCAATTGTGCAATTCAGACAACAGTTTCAACAACCTGCCAGCCGGCGCGAGTTTGATCTGAACGATCCAGAGCTGCTGAAGAAGCAGGAAGGGGTGCGGATACTGCCGGGGCTGCCTGGAGAAGATCTGGCCCAGAAGGACAGGCTGAGGAAGCAGCAGGAGCAGCTAAGAGCATGGACCCTACAACAGCAAGACGAACTAGAGCGAGCAAAACAAGAGTTACAACAAGAGAGTAAGTTCCCCTTCTGAGCCCCAAAAACTGTAGATTTTTACCAATGTTTCAGTGACATTTTCTCCTTTTCCAAACTATATAGTGCATCAGTATGATCAAAGCAGACTGGCTCTAGACAACCGAGCTCTTGAATTGCAGAGGATGGAGGAACAAAGCAAGAGAGCTGCAGCCATCGCCACCAAAGACTTTAACCTTGCACTGGTAATTAACCACTAAAGTCACAAGTCAGGCTTTAAAATTCAAGAAAAACTATCAGTACTCTCAATTAGCCTTCATTTTCCCATTGTTTCTTGCTGCTTCTTAACCACAGGCTTCAGAAATCACACACCGACGTCTACAGGAGCGTGACGAAGAGGAGGAAAACAACCAGACGGACATCCTGAATCAGCTAAATGGAGATCTGCTGATGGAAAACCCTGAGCAGAATATTAGCGTGCTGGGCCTGTCTCGTCTGCGCAGGGACTATTACAAGGGAATGAGTCCTAAAGAGCTCCAGGAATACACGCAATACCAGCTGCAGCAAGCAGAAGATAGGAAGGTAAAGAAGTTAATATTTTGGGGTTTTTTTAGCTTTTATTTATAAGTAAGTAACATCAAATGGCACTTATGAAATGTTTAAAATGCTTAAAATACAATTAAGTGTTAAGAACCAAATGAATGTGTACAGCGTGCTGTCATGGAGCAACGAGAGAAGGAGCTTCAGGAGCATCAAGTGCGCATGACATCCGCCCGTGCTGCATTGTTGCTAGAAAGACGGCAAGCACGCATTAATAAGGAGCTGCGCAGGGCTATGGACAACACCAATGCACAGCTGGCCCAGGCTCATGATGCTCAGTGAGTTAAATGGGGTTCGGCTGACTACAATTCTGAGATATAAACTGGCAATTGCGAGTTGTAAAATCCAGTTTTGAGGGGGGTGACTGATATGTTCTCAGAATTGCGACTTTTTTTCTCACGACTGCAAAGTTTCTCACAGTTTTGACTTTATAACACACAGTTGCAAATTTATATCACAATTCTGAGAAAAAAGTCATAGAAAAAAAGTTTATATCTTGCAATTCTGACTTTATTTCTCAGAATTGCGAGTTTATTGTGAGTATCTCGCAATTCTTTATACCTTTATAACATGCAATTGCGAGTTTATCTCACAGTTCTGAGAAAAAAGTCAGAATTGTGAGTTTGTATCTTGCAATTCTGACTTCAGAATTGCAACTTTATTTCTCACAATTGTGAGTTTATTGCAAGTATCTCGCAATTCTGACTTCATAAGACATAATTGCGAGTTTGTTACGCAATTCTGAGAAAAAATTCAGCATTGCAAGTTTGTATCATGCAATTCTTGAAAAAAAGTCAGAATTGTGAGATGTAAATTCGCAACTGCAAGGAAAAAGTAAAAATTGTGAGATAAAAAGTCGCCATACTATACATTTAGGAAAAACTAAAAAAAAAAATCTATATTAAATATTAAAATAAATTAAAATATCAATATTAGAAATATCAATATTAGAAAAACCTTGAAGCTAAAACAATGACATTAAAAATGTTGCCTTGATAACTAACTAGACTGTATTTAGTTATTAAAATGACTGAAACAAAATTTTAATTTTCCTTTCAATTTACAGGAAGAAACATCTTCAGGATGTCTACACCAACATTCCAGACGAGTGCTATTTTTCCCAGTTTAATACCAGCAGTAGATAAACGTTACAGTGGGAACCTGAAAGATGAACACCATCAGTGCTCAGCAATCGAGGACAATACACCGTATCATTTTACAGTCAACACCTTGGCTTTAAATAGAGAAGGGACTCCACTTGGAAAGTTGTGCAATTTTTAATAGGGCAGTAAAGATGGCAAATTTCATATGGAGTTGTATTTTCATAAACAACTGAAATCAGGTCACTAAAATCAGCCTGCCAAGGTTGTTAAAGTAAAAATGTACTTTAAAAAAACTTTAAAGGAATAGCTCACCCAAAAATGAAAATATGCTAAAAATTTAGATGAGTTTGTTTTTTCATTGGAGCAGATTTGGACAGATTTAGCATTAAATCACTTGCTCACCAATGGATCCTCTGCAGTGAATGGGTGCCGTCAGAATGAGAGTCCAAACATCTGATGAAAACATCAGAGTAATCTACAACATGAGTAGTCCATCATCTTGTGAGGCTAAAAGCTGTGTTTCTAAAAAACAAATTCATCAGTAACCTGTTAGCGTTTCACTAGCACTAAGTTTTAGGAATTTTAGGCAAATTTTGAAGGAATGCTAAGGGGTTAAAGAATTTAACTTTACACCTGCGTTTTTGGCCAAAATACATAATCCATAATAATGCTTCCTCCAGTAAAAAAGTCCTGTTGTTCTCTCACCTAAAATCCACCAACATATTTGTTTAGAACTGTTTAGGATTCTTTCGCTATTAAACAGTGCTTAATCTGTGCACATTTCTCTCCTGATTCAAACGAGATATTTTCACTGGAAATAGCAATATTATAAATTATAAATGAAAGATGCAAAGATGCAACTTTTTGCTTCCCTGGAGTCATGTGGATTATTGTGGCGTTTTTATCAGCTGTCTGGACTCTCATTCTGATGGCACCCATTCAATGCAGAGGATCCACTGGTGGGCAAGATGTAGAAGAAGAAATAAACTTATTTGCATCTTGAATGGCCTGAAGGTGAGTAAATGAAAATGAAAATGTTCTTTTTTGGCTAACTATTCCTTTAATAACTACTTTTTCAAATAAAACACAATTAACTATCATTGTACATCACAGTTTTTCTAGTTTATCAGGTGTCCTGAAGTGGTCTTTCCTTGGTTGTGTCACTTTGCCATCATAAAAATCTAAAAACTTGCTTCACAAAATTGCACACAAAGCTGTTGTTATCAGCCTGAAGGTTCAAGCATTACAGTCCTCCATTTTGTTTCAATGGAAGTACAGATACCAATAGTAGTACCAGTTCTGCACCAGATGGCAGCACAGGCCAGTTCAAGATAATACATTCAGTTCCTCACATCAAGTAACACCACAAACTGCAGTATTCACACCCCAGCATGTTCACCAATATGACAAACAAATGGGGAAAACATGTAAACAATGCCCTTAGTGCAGCGTTTTAAAATGTCCTGATTTAGAAACTACCTGTTTGAAGTAGTCTAGAGTAAACTTTCCAGGACAAACTTGTCCCATTTTACCAGCAAAGCCTCAATAGCCATTTTCTTTCTTTGACTTGGCAATGAGCTGTACCTAGAAAGCAAGAGCGAGAGGACAAACAAGTTAAAAATAAACAGCAAAGTCTAAAAAAAAACCTCACAAATTTGTAGATATCCGTTACCTGAGGGAGTTTACGACCAGCTCTTTCAATGTGCCTAAATTAAAGCTCATTCCTCCAAAGCCCATGAAGGCTTCGTAGAAATCGTGTGAAAGGGCAGTGGCCCCAAAGAGAGCTGGATCATCCGAGCTGATCACTACAGGATGACCCTCAGCCATCAGAACCGCCGCTGGGTGATCCCGCAAGTCTGAGACCAGATTCAACACCTGACAAAGTTGAAAAAAATGAAAATTCTGTCATTAATTACTTACCCTCACGTCATTCCAAACACGTAAGACCTTCATTCATCTTAAGAACACAAAAATATATTTTTTATGAAATCCGAGATCTTTCTGACCCTGCATAGGGCCCTATGATTTCCGTTATGCGGAAAACGCGAAATCCAGTCATAAAAACGGAATTTACAGTTTAACGCGGATTATAACGTAATTTATCAACTTTTGGATGAATGAATCAAAAGTAGGTTATTACACTCAAAGGAGAAGTCCACTTCCAGAACAACAATTTACAAATAATTAACCCCCCCCCCCTTGTCATCCAAGATGTTCATGTCTTTCTGTCTTCAGTCGTAAAGAAATTGTGGTTTTTGAGGAAAACATTTCAGAATTTTTCTTCATATAATGGACTTTATCGCCCTGATTTTGAACTTCCAAAATGTAGTTTAAATGCAGCTTCAAAGGGCTCTAAACGATTTCAGCCGAGGAAGAAGGGTCTTATCTAGCGAAATGATCTGTCATTTTTTTTAAAAAATAAAAATTTGTATACTTTTTAAGCACAAAAGCTTGCGTAGCACAGGCTCTCTGATGTGCGTCCACGGGTCTTTCTTGAACGATTCATTCATTTTGAACGAATCTTTAATGTGACTCGCGAAGAAAGAGTCGTCTCGGGGAGTGATTCGTTCAGTCGCGCATGCGCAACATACTATTAGGTTCTGTATTGGAATTAGTTCACCTGTTTCGAGTCTTCTGGTTTTTCGAGTCGTTCGTTCATCTTATGTATGGGATTATTTTTGTGCCAATAAGAATGAACGTAACTTTATAAAACTGAACGTAACTTTCCAAGAAACGATCAAAAATATGCCACTGCAAAAGAAGAAAAACACAATGAAAATGAAAAAATGAACTCAGTCGCACGAATTTAACATGCTCTTCAAATATGCTTCATTCTTTGTTAATGATTTTCAAAGAATCGTTTTCGCGAATCATGGATTCTGAATGCGTTGCCACAGCTTTCGCTTACGCTTCGCAAATTTTCGTTTGCTGTTTTGGCACAAACCTCTCGTGGGGGCGGGCTTAACAACGATCTACTCTGATTGGCTAATGAGCTTTTGATGGACAGTTGCTCTCTGACCTGGAAGCACGGACGGTGACGTCAGTGGCGCGCATATTGGAAAGTTGTTGCGGTGTGCAATACGTCGTGCTTTGTTTATATTAAGTATTAATGTTATTAGTATTTCACCTACGGTCGTCTCTTAGTTTCTAAAGATGAGCTCCCAGGAGAGACACGGAGTGGCATCATCTTCCACCTCAGCTTGTCCCTCAGGGCAGCTTGAAGTTCGTGTTGCTAAAGTAACGTTAATCAATAACATCGATAAAAGTTTTATTCATGTACAGTGTGCAACAGTTCTGATAGTTTCTATAAACAAAGCACGACGTATTGCGCCACTGACGTCACCGTCCGTGCTTCCAGGTCAGAGAGCAACTGTCCAATCAGAGTAGATCGCTGTTAAGCCCACCCCCACGAGAGGTTTGTGCCAAAACAGCAAACGAAAATTTGCGAAGCGTAAGCGAAAGCTGTGGCAACGCATTCAGAATCCATGATTCGCGAAAACGATTCTTTGAAAATCATTAACAAAGAATGAAGCATATTTGAAGAGCATGTTAAATTCGTGCGACTGAGTTCATTTTTTCATTTTCATTGTGTTTTTCTTCTTTTGCAGTGGCATATTTTTGATCGTTTCTTGGAAAGTTACGTTCAGTTTTATAAAGTTACGTTCATTCTTATTGGCACAAAAATAATCCCATACTTATGGAGCTGTCATGTGACGCTGATTTCGCTAAAATTAAGGAACTGTAAACAGCGTTTGACTTACTTGCACTTTCTTAGTCTTTGCGCGTTCGCTTTGTAAACACTGGGTCTGTAGTTCTGCGTACGTTCGGTGTGACCTTTCGACACGATTCAATAGTAAATAGCGTCGTGAACGCGCATCACCGAACCTGTACTACACGAGCTTTTGTGCTTAAAAAGTATACACATTTTTATTTTCCGATCGTTTTGCTAGATAAGACCCTTCTTTCTCGGCTGGGATCATTTAGAGCCCTTTGAAGCTACATTTTGGAAGTTCAAATTCGGGGGCACAATTGAAGTCCACTATATGAAGAAAAATCCTGAAAATGCTTTCCTCAAAAACCATAATTTCTTTACGACTGAAGACAGAAAGACATGAACATCTTGGATGACAAGGGGGTGAGTAAATTATTTGTGAATTGTTGTTCTGGAAGTGGACTTCTCCTTTAACTCAAATCACTATCACTATCACAAATCACTTTAACTAGTATCTGTAAATATTAAGCCGCATAAAGACTATTAAAATGTAAATCCGGCATGTACTTGGTGTCTCTCGGTCTGAATGAATGAATTGAAAGTTTTGTTTACTACACACGTACTTAAGCACCCAATGATTTCAGCGTCTGTCGTCTTACTAAATGAGGACATAAATTCAGAAACATCTCTAGAACTGCTCTGAGAGTCACTTCATGAGCATTTTACTGTTTAATTTGGGTAAAACTAGCGTCATTTTATGTACACACAGAAGTTTGAAGGAATTCACGGCAACCCGTCAAAATCAAAGTTCGGTTAACTTGAAGACAAAAGTAATAAATAAAAATATTCAAACTTTATTTTTAAAGAAATAATTACACAATATTTCTTCCATGTTTTAATTTTAATAATAAATCCCCTTTATTTGCCAAAACAAAAACAAAATGTGTTTAATTTTCATTAATTAAAAGATAAATGAAATCAAGGTTTTATACCTTTATATGCCTTCACAACAGAGAATTTCAGAAGGGGAAAAAACATTTCATAAGGCTATTGTAAGAGTAAATAAAAGTTGTTAAATTGTATAAGTTTCATGATTTTAATTAATTAGACATGCTGTTTGATTAATAAAAATTAATTTAACCATTTAAAAGGGGTCCAGAAAAATGAAAACGGAAAAAAATAAAACTGATTTTATAGGGCCCTACATAGACAGCAATGCAACTGACATGTTCAAGACCCAGAAAGGTAGTAAGGACATCGATAAAATAGTCCATGTGACATCAGTGGTTCGACTGTAATGTTACAAAGCTATGAGAATGCTTTTCGTGTGCAAAGAAAACAAAAATAAGGACTTTAACAATTTCTTCTCTTCGAAAAAGCTCTCGAAAACCTCTTGGATTTCATCAAAAATATCTTAATTTGTGTTCTGAAGATGAACGAAGGTCATACAGGTTTGGCACAACATGTCCTCATTTAGTAAGATGACAGACGCTGAAATCACTGCGTGCTTCAGTATGCGTGTAGTAAACGAAACCGCACATCTGTGCCAATCATTCATTCATTCAGACCGGGAGACATCAAGAATATGCCGGATTTATATTTAAATAGTCTTGTTGTGGCTTAATATTTACAGATACCAGTCTATATCACGATTTGATTAAGTGTAATAACCTACTTTTCATCCAAAAGTTTATAAATTACGTAATAATCTGCGTTAAACTGTAAATTTTTGTGTTCTTAAGATGAATAAAGGTCTTACGTGTTTGGAATGACATGAGGGTGAGTAATTAATTTTTGGGTGAACTATCCCTTTAAAACGAGTGTTTTCAAAGTGGCTATTCAGACAATGAAACATAAATATAGCAAAGACTGAAAAAAAAAAAAAAAAAAAAAAAACAGTGGAAAGCTGAAAATATGTATTCTATATTTGGTGATATACCTGATTTGAGATTGGACAGACTTCAATTGGTACATCCATCTTTCTAGACATCTCCTTAACTATAGGATGACGTGCCAAAGCAAAGCCGTGACCTATACGTGTGGTGTTGAATAGAAGAGCATCCATGAGGTTCTGATCGACATCTGTTCCCTGTAAATCTGTGTGGGAAAAGCGAATGAAGTTACCAGATGTTACTATAGCAACCGTAAAAAAGAACAAGCACTCAATCTTTTTGAGCCTAAAGGACGACTTTGAGTTACACTGCTTTGTACTAGATGAAAGAACCAAGATGTCAAAAGAAACCTGTCTCTCCTGCGTGAAAAAAGTAGGGCAGGTTAACACCCCTGTCTTCAGGTAGACTCAAAGCGTCCTTGAAGTACCACAGAGGTCTTCCAAGGTCCTCTTGTCCTACCTGGAGTTATAAAAGCAAATGTTTCCTTCAAAGTTTATTCACAAATTGTGTGTTTCAGCAATATGCTCATCATATACTCACAAAGTCAAAGCCTGCCATGATTTCTGGGAAGTTTTTGTGTAACAACATTGCTTCCTCTACTGTCTTCACTGCCTCGGTTGCATTTATACCCCTAAGAGCAACAAGAAATGAAATTTCATAAACAGTGTTCTTTTTGCACTTTCTATTCACCAAAGAATCCTGAAAAAATACACTACCAGTCAAAAGTTTTTGGACAGTAAGATTTTTAATGTTTTTTAAAGAAGTCTCTTCTGCTCACCAAGCCTGAATTTATTTGATCCAAAGTACAGGAAAAATAGTAAAACTGTGAAATATTTTTACTATTTAAAATAACTGTTTTCTATTTAAAAATATTTTAAAATGTAATTTATTCCTGTAATTTCAAAGCTGAATTTTTAGCATCATTACTCCAGTCACATGATCTTTCAGAAATCATTCTAATATTCTGATTTGCTCAAAAAAACATCTATTATTATGTTGAAAACAGCTGAGTAGAATTTTTTCAGGTTTCTTTGATGAATAGAAAGTTCAGAAGAACAGCATTTATCTGAAATAGAAAACTTTAGTAACATTATGAATGTCTTTATCATCTTTTGATCAATTTAAAGCATCCTTGCTAAATAAAATAATTATTTTCCATTTTTTTTTTTAATTACATTTTAATATATTCAAATAGAAATCAGTTATTTTAAATAGTAAAAATATTTCACAAAATTACTGCTTTTTCAGAACAGAAGAGACTTCTTAAAAAAAAAAAAAAAAAAAAAAAAAGCCTTACTGTTAAAAAACTTTTGACTGGTAGTGTATATCAAGGTTTCTACAAAAATATTAAGCAGAACAACTGTTTTCAAAAATGATAATAATAAGAAATGCTTCTTAAGAAGTAAATCAGCATATTAGAATGATTTCTTAAGGATCATGTGACACTGAAGATGCAGTAATGATATTTGATGTCTGGTCATTTACAATGTTTCTCTCACCTGTGGACGGTAAAAATCACCCGAGCTCCTAAAAAGTCTGGGTAGTCTGCTGTAAATCTTTTCACAATGTCCTCGCAGGCCCTCATACTCCAGTCCTTATTATTTAGTCTGCCATCAAGTTCATACGTCTTGAAATTACAATGAAAATGAGCACATATTAGTATTTATTTACAGCACACACAATTAAATTAGGATCGAAATTCATCCATACCGCTGGCAGCAGCGCTCTGATTTCCACATACATGATGTTGTCCTCATAAAACTGTCTGAGACCTTCATAGAGGTAGTCTTTGAACACAGGTGCATACGTGACCAGCCCGTAGGCCACTAAGAAAGCCTGCTCAAATCTTTTCCACACAATACCTTGGGTAGGATAGGCTCTGTCTGGGTCCTCGGTAAAGAGTGTGAGATTTCGAATGAAACTGTGGAAGCAAATGAAAATGAGTGAGACAAACATCCCTCACCAACTGTCTCAGATTCACTGTAGGTTTTTTTTCAGGATATACCTGTTGTCCAGTTCAGTGCTGTTTTTAATCTTCTCCCTGAGGGATTTGAGCAGAATCCATGAGGAGCAGTACAGACGAGGTGCGGGTTGTGCAAAAGAGAAGATAAACCTCACGGTCTGCTCATCTGTGAAGCACACGTAGCAGTTGTCTCTGTAGGTCACGTTCTTCACCAGCCAATCCACACCCACCATAGCAAAGTCATGAACGTGCAGGGCCGCACCTGGACAATAGATCAGATAAATGATTATAGTTAAGACTAGGTGGAGTTTAAATTGTTTGTAATTTCTAAACGCATATGAAGAATTCAGATGCAAAACCAGCTAAAAGCCATCTCGGTCAAAAATGAGATAATGATACTGAGTGAATGCTCTCAACACATATTATACGTCCATCAAATACTTTTTCTTCAAACTCGCTAAAACACCAGCCTCAGCCCAATCAGAAGCACCGGTATTTACATAGAAACCTATACATCTGAGCCTGATAAAAATGCATTTTTTAAAGAAAGACGTCAGATGGATTTAGCTGGTTTTGCATCTCAACTCTTCATATATACTACCGTTCAAAAGTTATTCATGTTTTTGAAAGTTATCTCTACAATTTAGTTTAATTTATTGCATTACTCAAGTCTTCATTGTCACACGATCCTTCAGAAATCATTCTAATATGCTGATTTGCTGCTTAAGAAACTGTTTGTATATATATTAAATAAAGCATAACTGCACCTTTAGGCATCTTCTGAAGCAAACTAAAGACAGGACTTTGATCGATGAGACGCTTCGCCTTGAAGAAATGCATGGACGGTGGGAACTGTCCTGATGTCATATCATGCTCTTTCAGTTTCTGAAGCTTTCCATCAAGCAGTTTCTCTCTCTCGTTCAGTGTTATGTTGCCTCCTGTCCGTCTAGACGCCTCCAAACTTATCAGAGCCTCTCGCTTCCTAGGATCTGGTCCGCAGTTACATGATGCACACCACAGAAACAGCATCCATATCCGCATAAGGTCTCTTATTGTCACTGCATGCATGGCTGTGATGTTATTCAACCACAGATCTTTGTGCTATGGATGAAAAGTAATAAACAAGTAGCTAGTTATTTAAAAATATGAACGATTTTTTGTTTATGCTTCAGTGACTAATATAATAATATTGTATTTAATACTAACAGGTGATGCAGTGAAAGTGAAGTAAATGTTTTCAGTTACTGTGGCCATTCGTGTCAGTTGATTATAATTTGTTAAATTTAAATAAAATTAAAGTTAGTAGAAGCACATTTTTTGCTGTGGAAGCCTGTTTCTGCCACTGAATAAAAAAATTAAAAAAGGTTTACAACTTTTTTCTTGCAATTGCGAGTTTACATCTCAAAATTCTGACTTTTCTCTCAGAACTGTGAGATGAAAATCTGTAATTGCGAGTTATAAAGTCAGAATTGTGAGATATAAACTCGCAATTCTGACTTTTTTCACAGAATTGCATAAACTTGTATATATATAAACTTGCAATTCTGAGAAGTGGTCAGAATTGCGAAATATAAGGTCTAAATTGTGGTATTTAACCTTGCAATGCTGACATTTTTCTTGCAATTGTGAGTTCATATCTTGCAGTTCTGACTTTTTTCCTCAGAATTCACAGTTCTGACTTTTTAGAATTGCATAAACTTGTATATAAACCTTTCATTCAGAGAAATTAAGTCAGAATTGCGAGATATAAAGTCAAAATTGTGGGATTTAAACTCAGACTTTTTTTCTCGCAATTTTGAGTTTATATCTCGCAATTCTGACTTTTTTCCTCAGGACTGAGTTATGACCTCACAATTCTGACTTTTTCTTAGAATTGCATAAACTTGCAATTCTGAGAAGTGAAATCAGAATTGCGAAATATAAAGTCTAAATTGTGCTATTTAAATAAGCAATTCTGACTTTTTTTCTTGCAATTGAATTTGCAGTTCTGACTTTTTAGAATTGCATAAACTTGTATATATATATATAAATCTTTAATTCAGAGAAATTAAGTCAGAATTACGAGATATAAAGTCAAAATTGTGGAATTTAAACTCAACTTTTTTCTCGCAATTTTGAGTTTATATCTCGCAATTCTGACTTTTTTCCTCAGAACTGAGAGATATAAACTCACAATTCTGACAAACTCATAATTGCGAGTTATAAAATCAGAATTGCAATATTCCGTCAGAATTCTGAGATATAAACTTGCAATTTTTTTTCTTTTGCATGATATAAACATAAAATTGCAAAGTCCAAATCCGAGGAGGAAAAAAAAAATCTCACAATTCTCAATTCTCACTTAATAACTCGCAATTTTGTGTTATAAAGTCAGATCTCATAATCTCAGATATATCTCAGAATGCTAAATCGCAGTTTTGAGAAAAAGTCAGAATTGTGAGATTAATTAATTAAAAAAAAAAAAAAAAAAAACCATTTGTCACACCAATGGTTCATCTGTAAAATGTGTTAATTAAAATAAAGTGATTAGTGTATAGCTAGTCATGTTATCTTAACATGGCGGCCACCACAAAGTGGTCCACTCCTACACAGAACAAAAACTTTTTCTTAGGAGTGTAATCAATCGAAACATAATTGTTTCGATTGAATTAACATATTCAATTTTTATGTTTTAAAACACACATGAACACACACACAAACACATATAAAGAAAAACAGGTATTAGAACAACTTAGTCAGCTGTTAATTTTGTGTGTGCTAGCAGTATTGAAACTGCATAAAAAGGGGATTTGCCCACTGCTTGCACTTCTTTTTTTTAACTTCTTTTTTAACTCTCTCAACAACTGATTTACCTTGAAACCAGTTTCAACCTTCAACCACCACTTTCAACCATCAGCTGTCAGCTGTTGGAAACTGTTAACTTCTATGAGCAAAATATAAACTAACACATATGATATATATAAATGAAATCTATCAATCCTGCTAAAACAATGCGACCATCTGTTCCAGACCCAATTACTTGTAAACAAGCCACATGACACAGCGGTCTGTCGAGCAGTAACGTTACTCTACCTATTATCGGTCATGATTTAGCCCGTCTAGCTGTTGTCCCATGTTTTCTTTATAATACTTACATAGTTCATAAACGTCCTGACATGCCTTTCGAATTTCGATCGATTTACCTGCGAAAGGACTTGATTATCCACTAAAGAGTTTTTCCCCACAATCACATCACTAACGGTTACCTGAATAAAGCCCAAATAAAACACAGCGAATCAGAACAGGTCTTACTTGGTAATTAAGCACGCCGTACCTCTACAATGACACCGGTAATAGAGATGCTAGTTACTGTATTTAACCGAGCTCGACGACTTCCACCACTCTTCTCACTTCCACAACAGAAAGTGACGTCACGTAATTCCTCGAAGCTCATTGGCTCCGTTGTGCGCCAGTGCGCGTGGACAAAAGACATACTGAGGACAAAGACTAGTCAGCGTATTCAACAAGCTATCTCATATGTTAAACTAATTTCAGTCTTGTTTTTTAAAGTTTAAAACTCCATTAGGCGACGAGTGATGACTATGAATGCGATATCTTTCACTATTACCATCTCCAGTGAGGTTTCTCAGGCGTTTTGACCCTGACTGAAATCTTTGAGACTTTCTGTGAGTACACTAGTACAAGCAAGTCATCTGTAATACAGTATACGTACCATGTTTGTTAACGAGTATCAAAATATAATCTTAGTACCAAGTCATTAGAACAATTAAAGAGTTATTATATTTTTGCGGGCATTTACCGCTGTATTCTTAAAGTACTTTGGAGTATGTAAACGCCATATTATATAATCAAAGTAAAACGTCACTGTCGTCACCTTTAGTAGTGCAAAGTATTATGAGGGTAAATGAACAGAACAGTTGACAAGCAAAATCTAATGAAACGTAATTTATTCTAAGAAATGTACAGTATAGAAAATACTTCGGTCCATTTCCAAAATAATTTGTCAGTCAGGTAAGAACTTGTAAACTTCACATATGAAAGTTACAGGTGTCGTTTTGGATGCCATCTTCGCTACTGAGGTAAAGTGAACCGTTTCGAAACAAACATGAGAACACATTTATATTAAAAAAGACAAAAATTTACAAAACATAAGAGCAAATAAATATGATTCACATTTAACCAACTAGTTTCTTAACTAGTACAGACAGAATAGATGACAGCAGAGATGTTGAAGGGTGGATTTCAAGAGATACAGATCTGTTACCCATTACCCACCAGCAAGTGAAAGAAAATAAAATAAAAACATCTGTACACAGCAAAATCCACACATTCTTAAAGTCCGTTACAACTAAATCATCCCTTTACATATTAACAGTGGAGTAGGACAGTCCTCTGACAGACTGCTAAAGTGATGCATTTTCACTTATGAGCAAAGACAGGTACAAAATGGTGAACAATGTCCATGTCATCTCACAGCTGCTAGTATTTCCAGATCCCTAGTTCATAAAATACATATAAACAATTCACACGTCCACAAAATACTAAAATATTACTGTCCGACATTTACGCCATCACCGGACAAATGATCTCTGTGTACCACCAAAAAAAATAAAAAAAATCGGTCACATCCTTCGTACAAGGTGTACAACCTCTTTTCCACTTCAGTGTGTGGATTCCACAAAATGAGGGCACAAATCTGAACCTAGGATGCTGCCTTCATTTCACTTATGGTTGTAAACGCCAACATTCAAAGAGTGGAATGCAGATGTTTTAATCCTGTTCAAACTTGGCACTGATGAATTATTAATTACCGTTCGGCTCTGCAAGTGAACATATTAAGGCTATATATAGTGTTGATGTACGGATCAAGTTGTAAATCATTAAAAAGAATATTTAAGTGTATAAACAAGTGACAAAAAAAAAAGATCTCCTTATGGGTCTATGAAGGGAATGGAGAATGTGCCACATTCTGTCATTATGAGGTAGATATTCTTGCTCCCATATTCTCACAAATTGCTGTTTCTTTTTAATGGTTTGTCGACAAGAGCTGAGTAAATTAGTAATTCAGACAGACCAAGAAGATACATTTATATAAAAAAAAAAAACAAGCAGATACTCAAAGTAATTCATTTAGTGCAGGACAACAATAGTAGGAGCAATTAAAATGAACAAAAAAATCATTTAAAACATTATACTAATTCAAAGAACAGTGAGACAAACACCATTAACCCCAAGTACTGCTTGCCTGGTTCCTGTGTCTGTACTGAAGATCACAGATGAATTGAAGTTAATCACAGTTCCAGTGACATTTCATTGCAATTTTTTCAATGAATATTCTATTGACAATACCCGTATTAAAACCACTACACCCTGAGGACACATTCAGTACGCTGAATTAAAAGAGAAAGCATTCATGTAGAATATGAGCACGTCGACATTTCTCCCATTTGATAAAAGGAGCTACAGTGGTACTTCTACAAGTCCATTTTAAGGCTGATATATACTGTATCATCTAATGCGTTTTTAGTATTGCGACTCCAGCCGGTTGTCAATTGCGACAAAAATTCAATGTACATTCCAATATATGAAAATCATTTTAAGATTGATGGCCAGTGATGATTGAAATCAGGTGACAACAAACCAGCCTTCAAGGAATCCCAAAAGCCATGGATTACTAGTAGCGGTGAAAAATGGCTACCTCAGCATCGGATTCATTCTGTGCACACATACACTAGCAGGACACATCAATAAGGAACAAGACAACACATCAGAAATAGAAACAACTTAAGTGAAAAGTTAGAATTTAGTCCCATACAAAGGAGCACACGTCTAAGTTATGTCCAAGGCCACTAATTCCAGTATGAAAGACTATTCCTAGTGCATAACAAATAAAGCAGCCAAGATCTCTGGCAGTCTAAGAAAATCAAAGACAATCTTCAAATTTAAGTGGCATTAGAAAAATGCACATCATCAGAAATCAAGTGGAAACTGTGTTTTAGTTGAGATGAACATCATCTCATTAAAACATTCCAGGTGTGGTGTTTCCCAGTGGAGCAGAAGATCCATCTTTTATTCCATAAGTTGACTTGCTACTATTTCTAAAATCTTTCACTGAACATTCAACAAGTACACAAAGGCAACCAAGACTAGTTTGTCCACAGAGCTTGGAAAAAGCTCCAGTAGTCTCAGTACCTTCTTTACTACACCTGAGTTTAACTTTGAACAGAACACAAACTGTCACATCTTGCTCTTCTCATGGACTAAAAAAAATTCAATTTCTTTACTTCCTAAGTAACAGCCCATGCAAAGGAGACTGGAGATGTTTCTTTGTTGGGACTGAGGCCAAATAGACATTCCAAGCTGAGAAGAGAAGCTGCAGACCAGTATTATGGAGTTCAAACAGCATTTGAGCAATAAACAGGATTGAAGATTCACAGGTATTCCTTGGTCAATGATCCCACCTATCGGTACTCCGAGTTGTTCCTTTCCATCCTCACTGAAAAGGAGTGCCTGGTCCAGATGAGGATGGGTTATCAGTGTCTCAAAAAAGTTTTCTAGGTGGGTAGTAGAGGATCAGGACTTTTCAGGAATTTTTTTTTAAGTTTCCAATGAAATCCTACTTTTCATACTCCTTGTTTATTACCTGGGACATTGGGAGATGCTGCACCCAACATCTGGTGCCTGTCAGACAAGAAAAAGGGTTACTAAAGGTAGGGAAAATTGATGTGAAAACATTATATAGACAAATGCAGATGAATGTGTAAATGGATCGAACTTCTGGATCCAAATCAACTGTATCAAAACAGAGGTGCCCAAACTCGGTCCTGGAGTCCTGCAGAGTTTAGCTCCAACCCTAATTAGACACACCTGAACCAGCTAATCCAGCACAGGTAGCTGTGTTGAGGCAAGCTGGAGCTAAACTCTGCAGGACATTGGCACTCCAAGACCGAGTTTGGGTACCCCTGTATCAAAAGATCTGAGAGATAAATGAGATCTTTTACCCAGTGCGAAGTAAGTGTTCTGCAACCACAGCTCTTTGAGGAACCATCATTCCCTGGAAGTGCCCTGCAACATTTGGATGCCTGTACATAGCCATGCGAGTTTGGCCTGGAGAGAAAGGCAGGTGCTGGGGCCTCTGTAAAGCTTCCATCAAATGTGGATGAGGATGCTGTGGTGGAAAATGTCCGCTGGGAAACTGCTGGCCAGAATATGGCCCACCTGCCACCATATGAGGTGGAGGACCACCACTCTGTTGCATGCTGGGATGCATGCCTCGATGCCCATACGGGAAACTGGGATGCGGTTGAGCTGAAGTACGATGTCTGGCTGTAGCATTGTGGCTGTCCAAGTCCAAGATCTCCTTTGGGCTCTCGGACCGTTCAGAAGGCTCCTCAGTTCTTGCCTGCTTGGCAGGGCTGCCATCCTCTCTGTTTTCCAAAGCACTGCTATGGGACCCATCGGGTAAAGGACTAGGTGACATTAAGCTCCCAACAGATCCATCCGAGCCATGTGGAGACATGGTATTGTCCTTGTGCCTGCCATTAAAACTTCCACCGGATGGTGATGGGTAGGAATTGGGCATCATTGGATGCTGAGGGTGGTATGGAGGTCTAGGCCACTCCTCAGATGGAAATCCAGGTCTGCCATGACGGGGGTGCTGATAAAACTGCTGCTGCTGGAACTGAGGATACATGCTGGACTGACCTTGAGGATGCTGTGTGGTCATGCGATACTGGTATGGAACTCCTTGTTGATGATAAGCAGGATAGTGATGAGGATTACTTCCCTGTGATGGTGGTCCCTGGTTGGGGTAAGGCTGGTGATTTTGTGGGTGTAACGCTCTACCCATCTGTGGTGGGCCAAAGTGTTGAGGTGCTGGCTCAGTTGCACCATACTGGGTCACAGTGTTACATTCTGGACCCTGAGATTGTATTGGAGGAGCCTGATTGTGAAGGGGTGCTGGCTCCTGCCTTCCAAGCTGAGTTTGTGACTCTGGACTGAAGGGCTGTGGTTTGTACCCACTGGCACAATCAGTTCTCATGTTTGCGTTGCTGCCATCTTGGGAAGGTGTATTCCCACCTGCCACCTTCCTACTGGTAGGCTCACAAGGCCTTTGGTCTCCCTGATCAGCTGGAGAGGGTTGAGCAAGTGGATGTGATACAGGGTGGCTAGGAGGTAGAGAGCTGAGAGTTGCAGGTTGATGAACACCAGGCTGCCCCCCCTGAGATGGAACTTGTGGCATTCCATGAAGAGGTCCTGCCTGTGGCCCTCTGACTGATCCGTTGTGTGGTATCTGCTGTGAGCTGTTCTGAGGATACTGGTGAGATGCATTTTGTGGCATCTGTTGAGGAAGATTCTGCAGAATATGTGAAGGGACATTCTGAGGCTGCCGTTGAGAACCATTCTGAATAAACTGTGAGGGAACATGTTTATGGATTTGTTGAGAGGGATACTGGGAAATTTCATCTGGGGTTTTATGGGGCATTGGCTGAGGACCATTTAGGGGTAATAAAGAGTCATCCACAGATTTTTGCTGTGGGGGACCTGGCTGGGTTTGAGAATTTGGGTGGTCACCGTTGTGAATTTTCTCTAGATTTGACAGTCTATGTTTGTCTTCATTCTGACTAGGAACTTCCATGCTTGGATTGGACACAGATGGCGGAGCTTTCCCTAGAGAAGGTTGCTCAGATTTTTCTGTTGGATTGGGATGAGAATGGCTGTCAGCTTCTGTGGGAGCATTTTCTCCAGTTGTCTGTTTATCACCAGATTTTGGACTTGAACCTGTCAGGATATACAATGGTGTTAAATGCGCTTAAATCATGCAGGTACACACATGCAATCTCATTTTTATTGAAAGCAATTGTGTAATGACAAAATACGTCAAGGAATACGACTCTTACCTTTGGGGGATATAGAAGGCCTGATGAGCTGGTTTTCAGGAGAAGACAGTGCAGCAGAAGCTAAACAATTACCACCACTTTGTGGGGCAGGCTGAAAGTTCTCAACACGATGAGACGATGAGGCCGAGAGCTGCTGGAGGGCAATCATCTCTGGACTATCAAGCATGGAAGCCAAATGTGGCCTTGAGACCTGAGGGGCCCCTGGTGGTCTTTGGCCAATGGGACTTTGAGAGCTGACAGCAGGCATTCTATATTGACCATTCGTCATTGCATAACCAGTACTGTGTGGAGGACGGATCATATTGTGATTATACGGATGCTGGCTAGTGGCACTCTGTTCTTGCATCATTGGCCCAGCAGGTGTTGGCTGCCCCTGATGGTTCATGGGTGGCCACATCCTGGCCATGTTCATGCTATGGGGGCCATAAGGAGGATAGGAATTATGCATTGGGACACCTGGCCTGGGGTACTGGTTCCCCACAGACTGCATGGACTGCCCTTCTGGATGCTGCCGTGAAGGGTACATGTTGCCTTCAGGTGGAGGTGCACAGGGGCCTCCAGGCTGAAGGGCCATTGGCCTTGGGCCAAGAGAAGGACCATGAGTAGGACCAGGATAAGAATGTTGCTGATGTGGAGGTTGAAGTGGTTGGCCATCAGGTCCAACTGGGTATCTAGGACCTAGATGTGGACCATTCATGTGGGAACCCTGCTTAAAAAAAAATAAAGGAAACCATTATGAACAACCCTCAAGAGTTAAGTTAACAAATTGAGTGATCAAAACTAATGCTGCTGGATAAAGAACTCAACATACCTGCATGTTGTAGTGAGGTACATGCTGAGTTCCATGTTCCATCGGTGGCCTGGACATGAGGGGTCTCTGTCCATGATATGGATACCGAGGGTCAATCATCATACGTTGAGCATACATTCTTGGTCCCAAAGGACCTGCATGTTGTTGAAACTATAAGCAAAAAAAAAAAAAAAAAAAAACAGTTGTTTCAGCTGTCAACAATAAACAAATTTTATTGTGTAGAGGAGGGGTGCTCAACCCTGTTCCTGGAGATCTACCTTCCTGCAGAGATCAGCTCCAACCCTGATCAAACACAGAACCAACTAATTAGGATCTGAAGGAGCACTTGATAATTACAGACAGGCGTTTGATCAGGGTCGGAACTAAACTCTGCAGGAAGGTAGATCTCCAGAAACAGGGTTGGGCACCCATGGTGTAGAGTGTAGTCTAACCTGTTGAGCAGGATGTATCATGCCAGGCTGTTGCTGTCCTGGGTGGATGTTATGAGGATGTGGGGGACCATTGGTGTAGTGTGGGGGAGGGTGTTGTAAAGCAGATATGGGTCTGTCTTGTTGCTGCTGATTATTTCCCTTCCCACTATTGGACGTTTTGCGTTTTTGAGCTTGCTCAGTGGCTCTGATCAAGCTCTCAGGACCTGACCGCTTGTGACTTTTGCCTTTATTCTTATCCTTGCGGTCCCGGTCCTCACTGCTCACGTGAAACTCTTCATCCGTGTCTCCATCCTCAGCGGGGAAGTGCTTCAGCAGGGCCCGGCTAAAGCAGCGTTCCAAGGACTCAGCCATTATTGTGTATTCTGAGGAGATACAGACAGGTAAACACAAGCGCACACACTCTCACACAATCTCATCTCCCCATGCACAGCAAGCACACCAACCAGGTCACAGAACCACAGTTGACCTCTGACCCCGCCACCCCCAGGGGAGTGCATTCTGATGGATGGATGGCTCCAGGGAGGGGAGCTGCGGGGCTGGAATGTCTCTGTGGCACTGCAGGACCTGGTGCACTGGAGGACAGCTCAATCACTCTCTATTAATCAATGTCAGGGCCTCTCCACATACTTCCACTACTTGTATGACTTGCTTCGCTCATCAATTTTTAAACACTGCTACACATTATTTTTACAGTTTCACTTCTGCTTGAACTTGGCAACAAAACAGCATTAAATCATATTTACCACTCTCTTCTCCATTATATTCCAGACAGTTCTCAAACATAAGCTTTACATCGGCCACAAACTCATCCTTAGCAACGTACTCCCCATCATTCAGCTTTCTCTCAATGGTGGACAGGTCCATTGGAGTCTGACAAAACATTTTAGGAGATTAAATATTGAATTATTCTTAAGCTCAAACTAATTTCTTTATAAAACAGCTGGTATACCCACCTGTATAATTTCATGATAGTTGGGGGCATAAGACTCATCAACAGGCTCCATGAAAGGCCAGGCATCTTTGTGAGCTTTAAGAGCCTCCAACACTGAAGAGAAAGCAATTTTACATAATTTCAGTGGAACTTCTACTTCACTGTAAATATTAAATGAGGAAACAAACACTGTGGTTTGACCTCAATGCAAACAACATTGTCCAATCATACCTTTGTAGAGAGCAGTGTAATCATCATCTATGTCATAACTGCAATACAGAAAGAAAAATGAGTAACGAATAGCAACAACCAAACCACAAAGTAAAGTGAACATCAAATGTGTGCTAATACTGAGTTTGAGAGTTCAAACAAAGTCCTTACAACTCTTTGGTGCGACGTGTTCGGCGACTAGGTGAGTGAGTCTCCAAATTCAACAGCTCAGGAGGAAGTTCTTTTCCTTGAGAGAGCAACCAGGCCTTCTCCTCTCGCTGCCTCCTTCTACGTGCACGCTCTGAACAACATAAAAAAAAAAAAAAAAAAAAAAAAAAAACACATCAGCGAATGACAGAGTAATAAAGCACTTTACACTTTTTATTACCATTAATAGTGCACTTGTTACCTGCCCACATCTGCCTGGGCCAAGGTGATGAAAAGTTTGCAAACGAAATCAAGTAGTAATAAGAGCAATTCATCAGGCAGCTTTAGAAGGCACATTTGATCAAAGGGCACAGGCAAGATAAAGGAGAGAAGTGCTTTATGTGCTGACATTAAAGGCCCTGACTGACACACCCTGCTGGGAGGATTAAACGAGCTCGAGGAAGAAACCACTGGAGAGAACTGCAGGCCCGATCTTCATCCATAATACATTAATGTGGATAGGCCCATCAGCAGCAGCACAATCAAGAGTTAATTAACCCGCTGACAGGGGATATCAGAGCTGGATGATTCTCACGAGGAGTGAGGTTGATCGTTTCCCCTAGCTCAGCTCTTTGTATGATTAAAGCAGCCTTGGGTTAAAAGCATGCTGACTTCAAAACCGCCATGTTGAGACAAGACCACAGAATGTGCTCTAGCGTCAGTGTGGGTTTGATCACGCTTCTGGGGAAACTTTGGTCGCCAGTTACCTGGAGTGTGACTCACCCTCGACAGCTTTGACTCGTTCCTGTTCCTCTCTCTCCCGTTCCTCCTGAAGCAGTCTTTCTTCTTCTTTCCGTTGTTCAGCTAACAGGACTTGTCTTTCCAGGTCCTCCTCCCTCTGCTTGTCCACTTCAGTTGCGGCTCGTATCTGCTTCACACAAATACATCAAATAAACCATAGCTTACATCACATGGATAAACAAGAAAGTGCTGACACACGTTTAAAAAAGCCTACCCCATTCTCTTTGCTGCCATTTTGTTCAGTGTGACGATGGGTGTTGTCTTCCTTGGGTGGATTCAGTAGCTTCTGCTTCAACTCTTTCTCCTGGAGAAGAACAACCTTGTCAGTTACACACATGTGGGTGTCGCAGGGCTCTACAGTGTGACCACTTCAGTCGCATATGAAAAAATATTTAGGAGCACCATGTGTGACTGACCCAATCAGCTTCAAAGGTTTCTACGCGTTTTTGCAACGTTGAGTAACGCATGACAGACATATCTCATAAATACTTTCATAAACAAAGTGTAGAGTGTAAATAAAAGATTCATTGTGCAGTGTAGAGAGCTTCCTTGATCATAATGGAACTTTGTGAGACCGCAATGAACTAAGATGAGTGACAGCTTTTAATGGTTTTTAAGGGAGTTTGTAAATGAGATATTGATTTAATACAACAGTTAAATAAACAAAAATATAATATTAAGTGACTTACATTCTCACTATAACATTATTGCCTGATTTTGCTCTATTTTGTCATGAAAAATAGTCAAACAAGTCACAACTGAGCCGCTGCGCATCTCCATTCAAACACAGCGGTGTTTCGTTTATGAATGAACGTGCACTTTTACACAAATCTAGTGAGTCAATGATTCTATATTCCATTCATAAAGAGTCACTTGCTTTATTCCTGAACGAATCAGCCCTTCGAACAAATCAAAGGAATGATATGATTCAGTGATTAAATCAGTGACTTGCCACCACCTACTGGCAGATATAGTTTCATTTTTAAAGTATCTTTTCAGTTATTTAAATCATTTAATATATCTGTATTCAAAATTTTAGTCAAATATCACCTCGTAATGGAAAGGCAAATTTTTGATCAGATTTTTTGAATGATTAGAAGGTACTCCTAAAAAGAAAAGAAAGCGTAGAGCCCTGGTCAGGTAGGTCACTTGGGGGGGGATATCAACCCCTCCTGAATATGAGCCAAGAGGCTAAAAGAAGGGTAAAAGGTGTCATCACAAAACCAAACAGCCTATGGCGACAAAGGCCCGTCATCCCCCATGTTCAGGATCTCCAGCTTTGTGCATTACCCTACAACACTTTAACCCATGCTAGAAGATGGAGTGTCTGTGGTATCACCACTTAAGAGGTCAAAAAACCTGCAGCGCTGCAGGCCGTCAATCACCACGCTCCAGCTCGCTTCAAGGTGAGAGCCTGCCACATGACGACGGCTAGATGGATTGGCTTTGACAGGGCTGTGAGACTGTGCTTGTGTGAGAAAGAGTGGGTGGATGGGTTTGATTTGAAGAGGCAGTTGTCCAAGTTAAAACCCGTTGCATCAAGGTTGCGAAAGAAAATATCTGGTTCTTTGCCAATCGACGCACAGGTGTGGAAAATGTGAAGTTGCATAATGCTAGAAGCACTGAAGCAAGATGTACATTTTACAGTGAGGGCATGTAATGATGATTGCTGGAAGCATGGTAGCTATGGCAACCAGACACTCTAATAGGTCTTGATTAGCCACGGAAATGACACGTCAACACTGCAAAATGTGCATACCATCATGCATCTGATATAGACAGTTTCTCACTGGTAAGATAAGACAAAGATCAGGTATTTATTTAACCTGTTATCTATGTGCATATGAAAACTGAAATGACAATTCTGTCATTAATTACTCACCCTCATGTCGTTCCAAACCTTCAAGACCTTTGTTCATCTTCAGAACACAAATTAGGATATTTTTGATGAAATCCAAGAGCTTTCTGAGCCTGCATAGACAGCAACGCAACTACCACGTTCAAGACTCAGATTGGTAGTAAGAAAATTGCTAAAATAGTCCATTTGACATCAGTTGTGGTACTGTCGTGAACGTACGGTGAAGAATGATATGGAAGAGAAGAGACTGTTGTATAAAGTTGTTATTTTTGCTTTCTTTGTACACAAAAAGTACTCTCGTAGCTTCATAAAATTAAGGTTGAACCACTGATGTCACATGGACTATTTTATCAATGTCCTTACTACCTTTCTGGGCCTTGGACATGGTAGTTGCATTGCTGTCTTTGCAGGGTCAGACTGTGCTCAGATTTCCTAAAAAATATCTTACTTTGTGTTCTGAAGATGACAGGTCTTGCACGTTTGGAATGTCGTGAGGGTGAGTAATTAATGACAGAATTTTCATTTTTGGGTGAATTTTCATTTTGATTGATACTCAGTGCCTCAACTTTACTCATAAGAATGTTTTCTAAATCACAGGAGGTTAATCAAACTCTTCACAAAAGACTTTTCAAAACAATATTTAAACATCCTACTGACAATGCTTAACTGCAAATGCCACCATAGAGATGGCAATCTCTACTAAGGTTACAACCTATATCCTGGTTTGACTCACAACATGACTCATGATAATATCACATGAGGTGCAGTCAGACAGACTGAAAAGTCTCACCTTGTGTTCAATCATGTTACTGATCTCAGGCAGGAAGTTTTGAGTAATGATGCGGTGCAGGTGCCGGTCCTGAGGAGAGATTTTGTCCTTAATACTTTCGGCCAGATTGACCCACTGCTCCTCAGTGTCACACGCCAGAGACCAGGCTCCACGTTCACGCTCTGACAACACATTACACAAAAATCACCTCACAATAATGAAAAATAAATGTGACCCAGAATCACAAAACCAATCATAAGGGTCAATTGTTCAAAATTGAGTTTTATACATCTGAAAGGTGAATAAATAAGCTTTCCATTGACATATGGTTTGTTATGATAGGACAATATTTGGTCGAGATAAAACTATTTGAAAATCTGAAATCTGAGGGTGTAAAAATCAAAATATTGAGAAAATTAACTTTAAAGTTGTCCAAATAAAGTTCTTAACAATGTTTATTACGAATCAAAAATTAAAGTTTTGATATATTTACAGTAGGAATTTTACAAAATATCTTCATGGAACATGATTTTTACTTAATTTCCTAATGATTTTTGCCATAAAAGAAAAATCAATAATTTTGACCCATAGAATGTATTTTTGGCTATTGTTATAAATATACTCCAGCGACTTAAGACTGGCTTTGTGGTCCAGGGTCACAAATAAGCATCCTGATAATTTGTCAAATGCTGCTAAATCTATTTAGCTACCAATCAGTAGCTTGAGCTTTAATCTCTTAGAAATCTGTGTAGGCAAGCTACAATTGCTGGCACGGTTACTAGCGTTTCATTTCAACTTGTGTCATGAAAGCTCCACATTTCATGTTTTTGCTGAAAGAGCATTTCATGCACATTGCAGCAGACATGCATTACAGCTGCCCCGGGCACTTTACGCCACTTACAATGCAGAATAATAATGAATAAAAAGCGGTTCTTCAATAACTCTACATTTTTAGACCTACAACAAACTAAAAGCAGCCATACTTGTTTCCAACGACTCGCTTATTGCAGGCTTGGGCTCGTCAACACACTCGTCCTCTTCCTTCATGGAGTCTTCTCCCTCCTCCTCCCTAAAACAAACAAGATTAGATAGTAATCTTTCTAAATAATTCAACTTCAAAGCACCAAACTGTGACTAGTAAGTCTTCGTAGAACAGCATTTCATACAATGCATTTAGCGGATGTTTAAAAAGGGTCTTACATGGCCAGTCCATCGTCAGACTGCTTTGGTGGCCTCCCTCTTCTTTTCTTTTCTGACACTTTGTCACTGTGGAAATGGTTTGTGCAAAGGTTTCTTTTACAACTTTTAACAAACAAGTATTTAAATACCACTGTTTCTTGTGAAAGCACTTCTCCATACCTGTATTGGGGAGACATTGCTTCGACTGGCTCCTCTTTGTACAGCCGTGTACCATAAAAGTACCAATAGAGGGCTCCGTTCCCATCCTGGCCCAGAGGCTCAACACGTAAACTATCTGCATCCAGGCCCTGCAAAACACAGGATTTCTTTTAGACAGAATGCATTTTTGATCATTTCTGCTATGGTGAGTATTACACAAGAAAATGCAGAAGCTGTATGTGTTTTGTTTTGCTACCTTGAGCCGGTCGAAGACATCAGCAGCATCAAGACGATAGTCACAGAGTCTGTGCAAAAGTTCCACCTGTGTGCGGGGTGGCAGCTCTTCAAACTGGCGCTCCTTCAGTGGATTGGCTTTCCCTTCTTCCAGTTCCCAGCGGTAATTTATAATGTCTTCCAGGTAACTGCTAAATGACTGAATGCTAAAAAATAAAAATAAAAAAACAGAATATTTTAGGTTACAATGCATCTTTATATCTAGAATTGACTATCCGAATTTAATTTAAAGAGTTCATATGACACAATTTCATGTTTTCCTTCGTCTTTGGAGTGTTACAAGCTGTTCATGCTAATATAAGATCCGCAAGTTTTAAGCAGTGTATAGTAGTGCTTGTTTGTCATTTCTACAATCACAAATGCACACAGTTTTGTTTACATAGTATCGTCACATGGCGCAACGCAATGCGTAAAAATATAGTTCAAGTCATTATAATTTGTAATTATGTCCCCACTAGATGCAACAAATGCTTTGTTATAATTGCTGTCAGTATTGCTTTGGAAGCAAATATGGTAAGGGGCGTAACAACCATCACACGCTTGAGGTATTCAGCCAATCACAATGCACTAGATAACTGGCAAATCAAAGCACACCACACTTTTCAGAACAAAGAGCTTTGTAAAAATATTTTCAGAAAGACGGGGAAGAGAGGAGCAACAATAATGTACGGTTTGTGGAAAACAATGTGTTTTTTGAACCTTAAACCACGTAAACATTGCATTACACCAAATACACAAAATAATGTTCTTTTTAACAACGTCATATGACCCCTTTAATTTATGCAAAAAAAATCTAAACATCACAAAAAAGTTGAAAAAAATAAAGCTTTCCATCCTATGTCAAAGAACAAAATCATCAATTCTAGGGAAAAAGACACTGAAGTAGAAGCCACTTTGGCTCTTCTAGTAAATTATATTTTCTAGGAGTTTACAGTGTGCAGACAAAATTCCCTGACAAACTTTAAAAGGACAGTTCACCTAAAAATTAAAATTCTTTCATTAATTACTTATCCTTATGACACTCCAAACCTGTAAGACCTTCATTCATCTTCAGAACACAAATTAAGATATTTTTGATGAAATCCGAGAGCTTTCGAACCCTGCATAGACAGCAACACAACTACTACGTTCAAGGCCCAGAAAGGTAGTAAGGACATCGTTAAAATAGTCCATGTGACATCAGTGGTTTTTGTGCACAAAGAACGCAAATAGTGTTTCAGTCTTCGACGTGCATTCACGAGCATAACAGCGTAAAACTGTTGAGTAAAGTCATTATTTTTTTCTTTGTGCACAAAAAGTATTCTTCATACAATTAAGGCTTAACCACTAATGTCACATGGACTATTTTAATGATGTCTTTACTACCTTTCTGGGCCTCGAACGTGTTCAAGGTGTTGCTGTCTATGCAAGGTCAGAAAGCTCTCAGATTTCATCAAAAATATCTTAATTTGTGTTCTGAAGATGAACCAAAGGTCTTCTGGTTTTTATGGGGATGAGGACGAGTAATTAAAGACAAAATTTTCATTTTTGGGTGAACTATGCCTTCAAGTTTGCTAACAACAGGCAACAAGAAATCTGTCAGCCTGATGTCTGGAAGCGACAGCATGTCAACATATTTCTGGAAAGTTATCATAATCAGTCATCTCAGTGAAATATTTAGTCAAATGACTTGAGGCAGCTGGATGCCCATGTAGGAAATTCCATTGCAATTTATGTGCATTATGTCTTCTACACAAATCAAGTTTTTGGAAAAGTTTACTCATATCTTTGTTTTTTCAATCCACCAATTTATATTCGATATCTGCTTATGAACTTATAATCAACTAATCAACTTTCCAGCAGCCTTCCAACTTGATTAAGTTACGGTAATTCAGTAATAAATTATTCATATGATTTAAGTTCTATTACCATGTCTTTTTGTGATCACTTGGCCTAAAATAAAAGTTAGTTCCAGATGGGGTCAATTCGATCAATCCAAACCCAGTTCCTGGCACTAACGTGTAGGGCAAGGGTGAGCCTCAGGACGACAAGAGAGAAGGTAGAGAGCAAAAAAGGAAAGAAAGAATAGGCTTATCTTGAGAAAGCAGAATGATCTCTCACAGCTGCAGGCCCCCTGCCATTCCATCTTTCTCTGCCTCTCTCTCTCATCCGTAACTCTCCCTCCCCCATTCTGCTGGGGCGTTTAGCACATGCAGAATGAAAAGGGCACTTCTGTGAAAGGCCAGTGCCCCGCGGCCTCCCCCTGGATGCCAGTTGCTGTCGAATCCAATAAAACCCCGCGTCCTGTTAACGGCCTGCCTGAGTATGCGAAAGGGATCATTCTTGCCTACCCAGTCATCGACCGGACTCCTTTTTGCTGCTGATGAGGCACCGCTATGGAAGGGAGCTCCCTTTAGGGGCTAGTCATTCATCACAGCACTGACTCACACAATAACTCACACTCTTTACTGGGATGGGGCCCATGGCCCCTTGACCTACTACTGCTGCAGGTAACCTAGCTGCACGACTACAGGCAGCGGGTCACATGTAGATGGAGATGGATTCTGAGTCAAACACAGGATGTGGGTTGGGTAATAACATGCGCAAGATCTTTCAAAAGCACAGAGGAAGGTTGCTAAATTACCCAAAACAGCACGGCATTTTTAATAAAGGAATATTTTAGGTTCAATACAAGTTAAGCTCAATCAACAACACTTGTTGTGCAATAGTAACTACTACAAAAAACTGTGTGTCTCTTCCTTTGCTTTCCTTAAAGATTAAAGGTTCCGGCATTGCACTTGCAATGGAAGTGAATGGGGAGATTTTTTTGGAGGATTTAAAAAAAAATAATAATAAAAATTTAGTCATGTATGTAATATTTTTTGACCTCACAATATTTAATTAAAATAAAATTCTCATCCTCAATCCATTTTACTCAAATGTACGTCACAATGCGGAAGAAAAGAACTGTTGTTATTACAGCTATATTGTTACTGTAAGGTACAACAGGAACAGGAAATGCTGATGTTGATGCACTTACGTGATGTCGCTGCGCTGGTAACATCCTTTCAGCAGGGAGCAGAGAAGGTCTGAAAGGAAGTCTTGGTCTTGTTTTAGTAGTGCTTGCTCAAGTTCCTATCAAATAGAGAACAGCAGGCAGGGGAGGTTAGACATTACAGCAGGGTTGAGTTTAACTAGCAGCTGCTTTTATGAACTTATGAAATGATATCAGCTTTAATAGCCTAGCTTGACATTTTTATACCACTCTTTCACTGATGAGAAAATGTTGTGGCTAACTACAGCCACATAGCATGAAACACTCACGGTAGTAATCTATATTTATGAATTTCATGTGGTAGTTTGACATTTTTAACAAAACAACATAACCAGTCCTGTCACAATACTCTTACTGAAGCTAAAAGTAAGGGGATGCAATAACAGATCATGTTTGACTACCTTCTAAGGTTGTCAAAATGCATTATGCCTGAAACCAGAGAAAGACAAACTGCTGTTACGAGGAAGTGGCATGTAGAGTGATGGCACTCAACCATAGCCAGTTCAGGAACCAAACTGACAAACTGTTAAAAACACCCTCTAAATGTGCATTGAATGTTGGGTGAAAGTGGTGTCACCTTAATTCGAATTTTTAAACTGTAAGATTACACCAATACAAAGCAGTTTCACATGCCATTTGGCTTGGATTAAACCTAATTTATACAGGAAAAACTTCCTGTATAAATGTTTGTTACTCATCCTCATATGTCTTTGCTTTCTCACCTTTGTTTCAAATGACATTTAGCCCAAGGTCAACTTTGATTGGTTAATCAGCAGAGTAAGTACATTTAAGCATGTGCAATTATAATTAAGCAACAGCAGGTTTCATGTAGGCAAGCTACAGTCTGTCCAAGCACGCATAACACATAGCATATTCAAATATTTAAAAGGATTAAATGCACCTTTTGCATCAACTGTCTTTCATAGCAAACACACAACACAGAGGCCAATTGTAGTAGAATAACTTGTATAGTTAATTTTAGTTTAGTAGTGTTCACATGATCACATTTTCTAAGCTGTTCCAAATTGTGACATTCATAGTTCTAAACTTTGTGCTTCAAAAGTTTGAAGCTATTTAGACTAAAGCAATTTATCGTCCATCACTGGTCCACCTCATCTCAACTGGACCAACCAAAAGATGGTCAACAAGGGTCTCATATAGCAAAACGATCTGTCATTTTATTAAAAAAATTTAATGATATACTTTTAAAATTGCAAACGCTTGTCTTGCACTAGCTTGACTTCACGCAATAGACAGTCACATTGGAAAGGTCATGCATACATGCATGTCAATAACGATTATTTTGGTAATTGAGTAATCTGTGGATTCTGTGGATTATTCTGACAATTAATCAATTATTCGGATAATTACAATTCTTTTTTCTTTTTTTGCAGTAATAAAAATAGACCTAAGTGAGCAATAGCCTTTAAAATTACTTAAAATGCATATATAATAGCAATGAGGCAATAATATTTAGTTCAAATAAAGTATCAAACGCAAGTTATCAGGGTTTTACTGAACAAAACTGTTAAAATACCTAATGTATTATAAACAAGAGCCAATGTGCATTATGCATTATAACAAATGCCTACAGAGGGCGCCAACGACCTGGCGATTGTTTTTACACTTTACTGCGCAATGTAATCCTTGTTTAACATTGACTCAACATTTACTTCAAATGTCCACTTAATCTTTAATATTTCTTTATGATAGAAAAGCTACAGCCACTGTAATTTGTTGAACATGTGGACATAAAAACATGTAAACTCAGAGGGTTTAAACTTTTAATTTTTAAATTAAAAATTTGAAATCATGATGAACAGTTAGCATATTGAGAAAGATGATATATTCTCCTGTGTTTGTGTAGGTTTATAAATGATTTACCTTACAAATCTGATGAAATAGCACACATTGCGTTCCCAGATGAATGTTATGATAACCCCAAACTAACTACATGGAGAGATGGAGTTTAAGACGCTCCACAAATGTAAATAACAGTTTGTGTAGCAGAATTTACTGTGAACAGAGCCATATAAGATGCACGTACATAACCTACACGCATGTAAATAAAGTGCGTATATTAAACCGGCATCACATATATGCATTTCATTGAATCATAGCGTTTGTGAATTCTTAATAGCATTATGCTTTACTATGATTTTACCGATTGCTGGACACGGGCAAAATGCTATTGAGGATTTTTTAAAATCGAATACCCGAATAGAAGAGAGAAATCGTTGCAGCCCTAGTCACGCATGACGTAGACTGTAGTACTGACCCAGTGTTTATAAAACAAACGTGCAAAGAAAGTCAAACAGCCTTTACAAAGCTAAAGCAACTATGCCATATGATTTTGAAGTTGGAGGAGAAAATGAGATGAAGTTTTTTGCCCTTCCCTGCCTTTTTGAACCAAAGTACACAGACGAAGAACTAACCATGCACAACCTTTCCAATGCGTGAAGTTGCACACGAGCATTCCAGAGCTAGTGCAAGACAAGCATTTTTGGTTAAAAAGTATACACATTTTAATTTTTTTTTGGAAATTGATCAATCATTTTGCTCGATAAAACCCTTATTCCTCGGCCTGGATCATGTTGAGTCTCTTGAAGCTGCACTGAAACTGCAATTTGGACCTTCAACCCATTGGCCACCACTGAAGTCCACTATACGGAGAAAAATCCTGGAATGTTTTCCTCAAAATCCCCATTTATTTTCAACTGAAGAAAAAGACATGAACATCTCGGATGCAATGGGGGCGAGTAAATTATCAGGAAATTTTTATTCTGGAAGTGAACACTCTTTAATATGTGCTTTATAAGTACTAATAAAAAGCCAATATGCTAGTAATATGCATGCTAATAAGCAACTAGTTAATATTAAGAACTGGAACCTAAACTGAATTGTTACCAAAATGACAAATCGTTCCTTTAGTCCAACTAAAATCAAGCTTTTAAAGTCTAAGTAAACAACCTTCACATGAATCACATGCGTGAATCACATCACAAAGTTTAAGTACCAAGGGTGGCACAACTTGAATGGCTTTGGTCAACAGTCATTATTCCTGAAGCAAACTGACGCATTAAATCATAACATCTGGCGTAGTCAAATCATGAAAGATCTGTGCACTAGTGTAGGCTCAATCCCTTCTAGGGGGCGATCCATGAGCTATTACCATCATGACCTTGGGCAAAACACTTCACCCCAAAGGGATTTTCCCAATAACAGGTGCACTGCAATTTGCTCTAGATGAAAGAGTCAGCTTAATGACAATTCAAAGCAAATTAGACATCTGAACAGGCTATGAAAACATTAGGTAAAACCAATATGAGAAGCAACACGTCACTGTCAATATGAGTTAACAACAAGAGCATGATAGGTTTTTAAAGTCAGTTGGTTTCCTAACTAGTTGGATAGATGGTCAAGTAACTGCACTAAAATGCACCCCAAAATTTTCCATGTTCTCGATAAAGCTTCTAGCAACAAGATGGAACTGAGGTTTAACCTTGACCCCCGTCTTCTTCCATTGTGTTGCAGCTATTGAGGGTTTATGAAGCGGCAGTAAGTGGGACTGCAAACTCCAGCCTACTGAAAGGAGCAGAAGAGAAGCTAAGCGACAGCATGAGCCCACAGCCACGGCTAGGGCTAGGCTGACCCAGCACAACCCGACCCAGCATGCACTTTTCTCTCCTCAGGATGCCCAATGTCACCAAGAAAGAGGGAGGGGAAGACGAAGAAATGTAAATGGCCAGTGCTCCATCACCGGCCCATCTCAAGGAGCTTAGCGACCGCGGCTGCTTTCCTTTCACGAGGACTCAGCGAGCCGCTCAGTCCCTCAGGCAACAGGGAGCACTTTTCAGCTCCCGTATAAAACATCCTCCCCCTTTACCCCTTCAGAGCAGAGTGACACTACAAAATTAACTCAAGGGCGAGAGAGGCAGCCCATCCATTCATTGTGAGATTCACTCAAGCTGCAGACTGCAGTTTCTCTCTAGAGAAATGGCGGAGAGAACGGGGTCACGGAGGGTCAGCTCACACACCTCCTGGCTGTGGAGAAGCACGGAAACTAGCAGCCTAGTGTCAGCAGGAGGAAAAACAGAGGGAGAGCTTGAAAAACAGGATGAGACACGTTTGCGCTTAAGGTGAAAAAAAAATGCACTGTCCTTAGATTGATCTCTAGGAAAAAATGTCAGTGGGATTGCTTAACATGCTGAATCTATTAGGCTATTTTGGGTTGATTGTTGAAGCAATTTAAAAGCTATTGATTATCCCCTCCAGGTGCTCAATAAAGAGTCTAAAGTGCCCGTGAAACTCCTTATTGAAGGAGACAGTCTGCTTGGGCAGGGAGGTGAAATGGATCCACCGAAACAAAACTGCTTATAGCCGGGCAAATTTGGTACCTCTTTATGTCTTCAACTATTTGTATCCATCTCTTCACAACTCACTCAAACTTTTGAGTGTTTAGGGTTGTCATGAACATCCAGGATCATCTTCGAGTGATGGGCCATTCTGGCCTCCCTCAGATCCTCTGTTACACCTACAAAACTTCCTGGTGCCTTGACAGTAAGAGGGCCAGAGTGGGCCCATCTATCAGTGCAGCCTCGACTTTGATCACACTTCAAACCTGAGGCCGACTGCGGGGGATTAACACAACCCCACTTCGCTTTTGAAGTGCCATTCAGTGGCTCAGATGGCAGAGAAGGGGAATTAATGTTGTGTGTGTGTCCTTTCCTCTGCAGAGTCTCCTTTAACAACTCCCTAAAGATCTCCGACCTCAATCTTCTTTCTTAACCAACTAGCAAAACAGGTATGGCAAGTGCACAGCGCAGTTGGGCAACAAACCAAAGTGACAGCATTTGTTGAGTCATTAGGTGGAACATTTTCAGTTCGCCCAACAATGACAATAGGGTTATCGTTTTTATCTCGCTCTTTTTTAAGAACAGACACATGGTAGGTCACATGACAACTGCAGATCAAGAATGTCTGAAGTCCCAAAAGTGACAATTAAAAATGGTTAATAAAATCATTAGGTTGTATATTTTATCAGTCTCAGAGCTAACCGAACGTCACTGATAAAGGTTTGTTTATCTGCCACGACAGAGCTTTGGCAAAACTGAGCCGGTCCCAGTATCAGTCCTTGGTGCACACCACAAACTCTACACGTGGTATACGGGCAATTAACAGCTTTTGTTGGGTAAGGGAGCAACAGGAAGACAGTGAACGTTTCTCTATCTGCATAACGTCCTCCTTACTCCCTGAACTGTATCTCTTGATAGCACACATTCAACCTACATAACAGCACAGCAGCATTATGAAGAAAAACTTTAACAAGCTAACTGTGGATCTTACAATAACTGAGACTTTTTAATAACGTTTTTGCAGTGCTAAAAATTCTGCTGAGCAACGCTGGACTGGCAGTTGAGGATAACGTACAGTGAAGAGATAAAATTCAGATAAGGTATTGTTGCTCCCTTCCCAAGAACGTAACCTTGCATAAAGAGTCACCACTGAGAATTGCATTGTTACCACTTACTCTTCAAGACATTCAAGTCATTTGACAATGCCTAGCTATTTTATGTATTACAGAATCATGAAATGATGTCTAGAGTATGTGAGACCCTGGACCACAAAACCAATCTTAAGGAGCATGGGTATATTTGTAGCAATAACCAAAAATACACTGTATGGATCAAAATAATTGATAATTTTTCTTTTATGCCAAAAATCATTAGGATATTAAGTAAAGAGCATGTTCCATAAAGATATTTTGTAAATTTCCTACTGTAAATATAACAAAACTTAATTTTTGATTAGTAATATGCATTGGTAAGAACTTAATTTGGACAACTTTAAAGGCGATTTCTGAATATTTTGATTTTTTTGCACCCTCAGATTTCCAATTTTTAAATAGTTTTACCTCAATCAAATATTATCCTATCCTAACATATAAGATGATTTCAAAAACTTTTTTAAAAATTGACACTTATGACTGGTTTTGTGGTCCAGGGCCACATATTGTAATTTTTATGGGTCTGGCTTCCAGTCTTATCCGCGTCCAGCTATTTTTAGCTGTACAAAACAGCTCGTTTTGCAGCTTGATATTGCAAATTGGTGTCTAACCATATTATTTTAATGCATTATCTTAATTATGAACACACTGGTTTGTAGTGCAAACAGTTTTACCATTTACTGCACTTTGTTATGCTTCTTGTTATTTCCCTAAAGCAGATAATGAACCGGAAATCTTACCTATAGGCTTACTTCCGCGTTGAAGAAAAATATTTTACAAATAATAATGGCTCATCCAGTGAAATTTAAAAATGTATTACTTGTCTTCTAAGTATTAAAATAGTTAATTCATCCCAATTTAAAAAAGAAATCTCAAAATAATCAGATTAGATGATGTAGCTTTAATACATGGTATTATTATATGGTTGTGTAAAATATAAAAGTTTTTGGGTTAAATTTTAATGATATTTTGGTCATACCACCCACCAGTCAAATTTTAGAAAGGGACAAGAGCAGGGCAGCTTAAACAGCAAAGCTGGGCCACCCGTCTCAATGTCAGGGCCAGGTGCAACAGGTGGCCATGGATGGGTGGCCAGACACATCCAGGGTTTGGGATCATTGCACAGGCGACTGAATGGGGATCATTAACTCCAGTAAAACCTCCCCTCACAATGGTCTCCCAATATTCTCAAGTCTCTTGCATGGCCTCTACTTGGTGGTCTTGTTGCCAACATCTTGAACAGGATATTAGCCTGTACCACCAGGTGCGATAATGTGCTTATGTACGGACCATTAACACAGGACTAGTTTGCCAGGGAAAGTAAAACAAAACTGAGCATTGGGGTTTAACACATGCACAACGACACTTACAGACAGAGCAAAAAGAAAAGTCTTATCAAAAGATCAACAAATACTATCGCACAAAATGACTTCTCATTACTTACAGTGGCAGAGTTAGTTTATGAGAATGTTACAATACTTATGAAAGTATTCCTGCTAAATGAATGTCAACAGATTAAACTCCGGCTGGACAATATGACTAAAATCAAAATCTCGATTACAATAAAAGAATGATTATTTATACTTTGTTTTTATTATTATTTGCCCTCATAGTTCATATTTTTGATTCGTCATCGCTGTTGCATGTAATCTTCCTCTCAGCGATCTTGTCCTGTCACTCTATATGCAGTATTTACTCTAGATTCTTACTGGCCATTCACACAGAAAACATTTTTGCGTCTAAAATGTCAGACACAACATTTAGAATGGTTAGGAAAAAAAAAAAAAAAAGCACAGCGCAGAATGCAAACTCTGCCATGTTGCCATCAAATACAAAATTTGCCATGCCAACCTGCTACTGTAAACAAAAGCTCATTATGCTTGCCCCGCCCCTGTGGTCTTTTGATTGATCCACAGTTTTGGAACTGACATTGAGTAGTAGTTGTATATTTTTATTTAATGCCATGTCAGCATCTTAGGTTATTTTCATGGCAAAAACGATTAAAAAAAATATACAATTATAACAAATACAATAAAGATCAGCAAACAAACAAAGCTACTTAATTTATTTAAAAATGTTTATCCCTGTACAGCTATGATCAGCTCCTTGGCTGGTGTTGTTACAGGAAAGGATGAAGCTGATTTGCTGGTTGGTTCTTGTCACATGACCTGTGGTGCTTTTGGCATTCCGAAAAGTTGAGATGTTTTTATCTCGATGCCTGGAAAAAAAACGAGCGTGTTGCTTTCATTATGAGCATGCATAACGCACATCTACATTTGAAATAACGGATTTGAGTGTGCAAAAGACGCAACATGTGAACGGCCCCTAAATGCCACTCACATGCAAAACACTGCAAAAGATGTGAACACAATGGTCATACATGTCCGTATAGTGCCGACTACACACACATACGGTGGTACGTGTTTTGTTTTTTGTTTTGTTTTGTTTTGTAAAGGGAAAGTATTAACACAATAAAAAAAAATAAAAAAAATTTCCGTTTTGATTACTTTGATTAATCGTCCAGCCCTGGAATAAACCATTTCTTGTCAGTAAAGCTTACTTAAAATTATAATTAAAAAAAAAACAAAAAAAAAAAAAACAACACCAACAAACAACAACAACAACAGAAAGATCAAATAAATGCCTCAAAAAAAAAAAAAAAAAAAAAAAAAAAAAACTTATACCGTATAATACAAATTATACAACAGTTCTTCCTGGTTCTCGAATGTGATTGGCTAGCAAGAGTGCGATATTAGAATGCAACAGAACTCCAACAGCAGTTCGTAATCACATCACGCTTGTGGTACTTCTTACAGGGAGTGTCATGGATGACGCTCAAATCCACTATAATTTTAAAAAGATTACTGTTTCTGTGTGACAGAATGTAATTTTAAGAGGTTTTCAGGCGAGAATGTACTTGTTTATAGTTCAAATACGCAGTTTGTTAATAAAGATTTGAAATTTTTTTATTTGAAAATTTAGGAGTCATAAGTGAAAGTTATTTTTAGTTTCAACAACAGCTTAATGGAGCAAACAAATGCACCGAGCAGCAAAAATCACCCTTAACAGATGAAAGGGTATTAACGTTATGACAAAGATAACATTTTCCTCAGCGGACATTCAAACCTATCGTGAATATGGAATTGATCTGAAGAATAAATGTTGTAATCATGAGTCCATCTCGCTCTCATAATACTCTACACAATATAATAAAGCAACTCAACGTTCTTTCATTATTTGTCTTAAGTAGAGTTGTCAAAAGATACTGAGTTTGGTACTTTCGGTACTGAAATTTTAAAAACCTCAATTTTGCGCTCACGATTGATGATTTTTAAACATTGTTGATTGGCCATAGTGTTCACACACTCAGGCGCGTCTAACAGTGGATCCATCTATTTGCAGATGTATTAGGGATCCGCCGACACACGTGGCTTCTCAAACTACCGAAAGTACCGAACCCGGTACCTTTTGACAACCCTAGTCTAAAGTGATGTTTTAGAATTAGTAACGGAGGCTTGGGCTCAGCTGTTAAGCTGTCACGCTGTATATCGGGCCTGCACAGCAGTGCCGATATACAGCCATATCTCACGTCTACTCGTGTGATATTGCTCATGTAAACATCAATATAATCCTATATTAATAGTATCTTTTATATTAGAAGATAGTTTTGACTGTTTTATATTAATAACATTGCTTTTAAAATTAATTAACAATCAAAGGATGGGAATTAGCCTCCATTACTAATCCCAAAACATTACTTTAGAACTAGTAACAAAGGAATATTGAGTTGCCTTATTGAAGTATTTTGAACTTAGGTGTGATTAAAAGAGTCAACCCAAATGTATCCAAAGAAGGCATGAATTAAGCTGCATTTACTAGCAACTAGCTGTGAGCCAAGCATGTAGTAGTAGGCAAATACATAAAATAAGGCCAGGTTGATTGTTTACAGCATAGAAAGACCAAAAAAAAGTTCAATTTTAGAGTTCTGGTTGAGTTGGTCTGAAAAAGAGGTCAGAGCAGACTGACACTGACTATTTTTAGTGTGTTGTGATGTGAGCACAACCAGAAAACATTACCATAAGCATAACAGACAAGACAACCATGGCTTTTCTCCAAACAACTGTTCCAAAGAGCAGATGAGTGGGTCTAGCCGGGCCATTGTTACAAACTCGCCTCTCAAAGCATACTGCTGACACCCCCCAGCACCCCCCTCCAAAACACACACACACGCTTTACACGTACTCTCTCTCTCTCTGCCATCTCCGCTGTAGGCTGAGGGTCCCTCACGTCTCATGCGCGCAGCCTCCCCCACCATCCAGCTCCATCCTGCAGGGTGACATTCCCGCTGGAGCCCCCATCGCTGCTGCCGCCCCCACCTCCTCAACTGTCTGCGGGGAGAGAGCTGCAATCCCCGATGACACACTAAACATCAGATTTCCCATCGTGCTCTTACGAGCTCCCAGCAGGCTCTTGCATCATGCTGCCATGAGCAAAAAACAGCACGTCGCTCTGAGGAACACCTGACAGTCACACTCTAAGCGGGTTAACACAAACCCGACAAACTAGGATCACAATGGGGGCTGCGATTTCATCCCAGACGAAACACAAACAAGCAACGGCGTGTGGAGCGGCAGCCTCAAACTGGAGACAGACACTGGGAGCCATGGGGCGCTTCAACAATGGAGCTGACTGAAACAAACACCACAGAGTACAAACCCCTCCACCCCGCTCCACTGAACCCCATGTGGAACCATCTGATACATTTACTTCTGCCCTCACCTGTCAATCAGTGGTGGGGGAGGGGGGCTGCTGATCACAATGTGGATGGATACGGTGGTTAAGGCAGAAGTGTTGTGTACGTATGATGGATTCACTGTTGCATGGGGTCATTATTTAACACATGAAGAATGCAAAGTTAATGCAAAACTTGATGCCATGATGCTAGGTGGATTTTATGCAGTTGCCAAGGTGCTACGAGTGGTTTAAGTCCCCATTTTTAGAATCAGAGAAATTGGAGACACTGATCAATCCAGTGTTGCATACTAAGGAAACGAAATAAAGATGTTAACAAAACTTTGGAGTTTCCTATAACAAAACCTACATCTGTTAAACTGTATATTGTGAAACATTACAATGTTACATAACCTATTTTAAAATGTAATATATTTCTGTGATGGCAAAGTTGAATTTTATCAGCCATTGCACCAGTCTTTAGTGTCATATGATCTTTCAGTAATCACTGATTTGCTTCTCTAGAAACATTTTTGTTAATCTCAATCGGTTTATTATCAAACACTTAACGCTCAACATTTTTGTGAAAACGTGATGTGTTTTTTCAGGATTCTTTGATGAATAAAGGTATGAATAGCATTTACTTGTAACACTTCGTTTAAAATTTAATGTTTCTTGGCTGGATAAGTTTTTTTTGTTTGTTTGTTTTTTTTTAAATAAAATCTTGACTCCCAAGTTTGAACGGCTAATAACATAATGGAGCTTAGACAAATCATTCATGCCGCAAACAGTATGGGACAAGCAACATTATTTGTCATTTCAAGCTGTTCTAATTAAATAGATAGTTTACCTACAAATGAAAATTCTGTCATAAATTACTCACCCTCATGTCGTTCCAAACCTATCACACCTTTGTTTGTCTTTGTAACACAAATTAAGATTTTTTTTAATGAAATCTGAGAGCTTTCTGACCCTGCATAGACAGCAATGCAACGGACACGTTCAAGGCCCGGAAAGGTAGTAAAAGGTGCAGAAAAGTAGTTAAAACACTGCTGAATGGTCAGTAGCTGCGTTTCCATCACCCTCCAAATTGTGCAAATTGAAATTGCGAATTGAAAATACGCCTAATGAAAACGTGTCACTTTCGCAAAAACGCCCATTTATCATGAAAAAAAGTTATGCTCACATGAGGTGGATTTTCACGCAATTTGAAAAACAGTTTTTCACATTTACAACACAAAATCATATGATCATTCTTCAATGTACTATAACCTCCAAGAAATGCTTAATCTCTTAAGCTTAAAGTCGCTCTCAAGTATAAAGGGCTTTCCCTGTCATTAATGCTTAGATAATTTACACTGCACACGTCTGTGGCGCATTATGTTTCCAACACGACCACCGGAGCTGATCACAGCCACTCTCTACAACGCTTGTGTTTATACCAGCCGTGCCGTGTAGGGTTGGATATCGTTTAAAAATTTTCGATACCGATACCTTGACTTTGATACCGGCTCCTGAACGATACTTTTTTTTGATACCAATTTTATGAAATCAATTTTTCTCTAAATATTTAAATATTTTTTGTATATATTAAATATATATTGGCGTTTATACAGATTCAAAGACTCCTGAGCCACTGCACAAAGGAACAAAATATATCCAACACAATAAATCAGTGAAAATAATTTTAATAAAGCTCAAAAGGTTTCCTTTTTTTTTTTTTTTTATCTTTTCTGAAATGCCAGTATGGATGAGGATTGTTTTAATTTTTTAAACAAAAACTCACCAGTGTAAACGTAGCCTTACATCTAAGGGGGTTGTAATGCTTTCATGCTACAGCCTCACATGTGAGCCATATCTCTGAATGTAACTGGTGTAAACTAGCAGGTGTGTTCGACTTTGTCGCGGCTCTGCGCAGGACCAGCAGACTGCTTTGTATGCTTTTGGATTGCTCTCACGGATGCACCGCGCAAGGACGGTTTGTTGCTGCATCAACCAAAGCGCAGTTGAACTTTTGCCACTGCGTTCTGAAGGGCTGCGCTGAACTCAGTCGAACACACCTAGTGCTGCAGGTGTATTGGTACAGTGACATTGACAAGAGAAAAATAAATAAATAAATAAATACAAAAATTACGCTTTAGTTGCATAACAGTGGTTAATGGAAATGCCGTCATTTCGCAATACTTCATCAACATTTATAAAATTTATAAAATATCGCCAAAGTTTTGCGCAAATATTTAATGGAACTGCATCTAATGTGACATCCGTGGTTCAACCGTGATGTTATGAAGCTACGAGAATACTTTTTGTTCAAAAAGAAAACAACTTTATTCAACAATTTCTTCTCCTCCCTGTCAGTCTTCAGATGCACACGTGTCATTGTACTCTTGCGAAAGACTGACATGAAAAGAGAAGAAATTGTTGAACAAAGTTGTTATTTTTGTTTCATTTACACACAAAAATTATATTTTAAATATTTTAAATATTTTGCTTTGAAGATGAACGAAGGTGTTTACGGGTTTGGAACAACATGAGAATGAGTAATTAATGACAGAATTTTCTTTTTGGCTGAACTATCCCTGTAATGAAAAGCGATACTGTTATGAATGTGCGAATGTCTTTTCTCATCTGGTTGACTGGAGTAGATTGTTTAAAAGATCCAGAATGTAGGTGGGTAGAGCGGTCCTTTTCAAGCCGCAGCATCTGGGGTCTAAAACAAGGCCTGTTGACCCATCAGTTATTGATGGTGCAAATCCCACAGCCAGAGCTCACTTCCTCCTCCTCAAAACCACAGGAGCTCTACAGAGGATGAGCCCCTCACACATCAAAGCTGCTAATTCAACACAGGCTTCACACATGCACGCGCATGCATACGTGCTCGCGGCCTTCCTTCTCAATCGGCACCCGGTGTTGGAGCAAAACGAGAGAGCACTACAGATCCTCCTGACACAAATCCATTTTCCTCATCTTAATCCATCTGCTTTTCAAAACAAGAGCCGTTGTCGGCTCCCGCTCCGCCAGGCCCCATTGAGATTAAATCTCCCTTTACAATCAAGCAGCGCGAGGCCCTAAAGAAAAGGTGCCCCAGACGAACACCAGCACCCAGTTACGACCATCTCGGCTCTCCGGGGGGAGAGGCAAAGAAAGCCACCATCTGTGATTTAGTCATGCTCATGCCAGGGCCAATGATGGAGCAGCAGTGTGCGATGAGGAACTTGAATGAGGCTCTATTCAACATTGGCAGAACACAACCCCAAGTTGGGTGGAGGAAAGAGCATAAGGGGGCACTTGCACCCGGAGCTGAAGGTGAGATGAGGAAGACGAAAGAGAGGGAGTAAGTGATAATCCACTGGGAGGACACTGTGAAAATTCTGCCATGTAAAAGATCATGGATGAGACAAACAGCTGTCAGCGAACATGTGGACGTGCTACGTCAGAGCTCAACAAAGGCTTAATGAGCTCTTGCACACTGGCCTATGTGATCTCTGACAGAGACAAGCGTTAATTAGGGGTGCATCAGTAGTCTGAATTATAAACTCACTCAATCACAGATTGTAATTAGAAAAGACACAGAAACAACTCGCAAACCTGTGCGAAAGGAGTCTAGCCACAAGAGGATCAAATAAAGAGTCAATTACAAGGATGACTGCATCAAACCACGTACTAATGAAATCACTGCAAATCTTCAGCAACAACAAAAAAAATTATATATAATTGTATAGATTAAAAAAAAATGTGACTTAGTGAGATTTCCATATTGTGAGATATAAAGTTGCAATTACTAAAAATGCTACTTTATCTTATAATGTGGCTTAATAATTTTAAATTTGACTCTCTCTGATTCCTTCAATTAAAACCTTCTCTTATTGTGACCATTTCCTTAAAATGAGACCGCTTCTCATAGTTGTAACTTTATTACATTTACTCAAATGTTTGGTGTCAGTAAGACTTTGTTTTGTTTAAAAAAAAAAAAATAAACACCCTATTCAGCAAATAAACAATAAATTGATCAAAAGTGACAGTAAAGACAGTTATAATATATATATAATATTTATATCAATTATATACATGTAAATAAATATATCATACAAATATTTTTTTAAAATACATACGTGTATTTATATATACACATAATAAATATACACAGTACACACATATACAATATGTAAACAAACTTATATTGAATGCGATTAATCGCAATTAATCGTTTTGCAAAAATTTCTGAAAAAAAAAAAAAGGTATCACAGATTCCACAAAACGTTTTCAACAGTTTTCAACTTGATGGCAAATGTTTCTTGAGTAGCAAATCAGCATATTATAATGAGTTTTAAAAGATCATGTGACACTGAAGGCAAGAAAAATTTCATGGCTGATGAAAATCCAGCTTTGTCATCACTGGAAATATTTTTTTTTTTTTTTAGAAATAGAAAACTTATTTTAAATTGTAATAATATTTCACAATATTACAGTTTTGCTGTATTTTCAATCAAATAAATGCAGCCAAAGTCCATAGAGACTTCTTTCAAACAATAAAAATCTTTCAGATCTTACCAATCCCAAACTTTTAAACAACAGTGACAAAAAAAAAAAAAAAAAAAAATAATGCATAACTGCAACTTTCTTATAATGTGGGTTTACAATTTAAAAAAAAAAAAAAAAGTGACTCGTCTCGTAATGGAGCCTTTACACAAATTTGTTTCTTTCTTTTACATAACACTTTGTCTTACTGCAGCTATTTCTTTAAAATATGACCATTTCTCATAGTTGCGACTTTATTTCATTTACTCAAATGTTTAGTGTCAGTAAGACTTTGCTGAATAAAAGTATTCATTTCTTTAAACAAAACAAAGAAACATTAAAATGATCAAAAGTGACAGTAAAGACATTTAAAATATTACAAAATAATTATATTTTTAAATAAATACTGCTCTTTTTTTTAGGGCTGCAAAGCGAATAATCGCAATTAATTGCATTCAAAATAAAAGTGTTTACATACTATATGTGAGTACTGGCATATTTATTATGAATATATAAATACACATACATGTATATATTAAGGAAAAATATGTTAATTTACATATAAAATATTTATATTTATATACAAGTTATATACAAGTATATATATATATACATATACATATACATATATATATATATATATATTTTTTTTTTTTTTTTTTTTTTTTTTTTTTTTTTTTTTTTTTTTTTAATGTATACTTAATAAATATACACAGTATGCACACATACAGTATGTAAACAAACTTCTCATTTTGAATGCGATTAATCGCGATTACAAAAACGTTTTCAATACGACGATGATAAATGCTTCTTGAGCACCAAATCAGCATATTACAATGATTTCTGATAGGATCATGACAGTAAAGACTAGAAAAAAAAATCATGGCTGATGAAAATTCAGCTTTGCCATAAGAATAAATTTAATTTTTTAAATATACTAAAAAAGAAAACTTTTTAAATTGTAATAATATTTCACAATATAATTTTTTTTTTGTATTCCTGATTACCTCAAATGCAGCCAAAGCATAAAAATCTTTCAGATCTTACCAATCCCAAACTTTTGAAAAGCAGTGCAAAAATGAATAACAAGTCAACAAACTGGCATGTGGTTTAGGGGAAATAGAAATGGCTGTAAAGTTGCCAACTGGATCAAACGATCACATCCACGGTCAATCATTACACAATTAAAGTGCGCTTGTAATGGTTGGTTCTCCAAAATGAGAAGTTTGAGTAATCATCTCAATGAGCTTGTCTTTTCCAGCTGCCCACATTGCTGACTTTGCTCACTAAATATAATCAATTCAAAAACTAAATTAAGTCCCGATCCCATCTTTTGCTGAGCTACACGCTTGGACCAAATGCTCACAGATCAATTATCCACCCACTCTCTAGACACCATCAAATTGATAATGAAGACATATGAAAACAGACAAGCAACAAAACACCAACTCTCATCCTCTGTGTGGAGTCGGCAGGCTCGGTCCTCCGGCTGTGTTTGCGTATGAGGGGTGAGGGGGGACATCCTGAAGGACTCGGCCTCTCTGAGCTCTCGGAGGCGGTGGGATTTCAGGGCTCGTTTCACAGCCACACTGCCAGGAAATCAAGCGTGCTTCACACAGACAAAGAGCACGGAGAGAGCCCAAGCGAATAAGGCCTCTTCCTGCCGAGCCCTTCTCTCATCTAGGGCAGAGATATGGAGCGCGACTGTGAAGTGTAACCAAGGAACAATGTGCAAGGAGCCGTATTGTCAGCTTGCCAAGAAGAATCTCCATTGTCAGCCCCCGGAACGGATCCTGAGAAGAAAAGGAGCTGGCCAACACCTTAAACTTCATACTGGATCACTGCCTTTGTAATATCCACACAAAGCTTGTGCTCAGAGGGTGACAATCATCAGCAAATTCAATCTTTCAGTGGATTATTGGCAAAATAATGCAAGATTATTTGATAAAACAAGATTATAACGTTCAAAAATCAGAATTTGATTCAGCTGATGAATACTCAACAGGTGAGATCGTTATAAGGACATCAACATACAAAGTTAATCTGTTCATTAAAGAGAAACAGTCAGTCATACGGCCACCTTATCAGGTAGGCTTTCTCCTACGTAAAAGACATTGTATCCTCTTACAACTGGATTTGCCTTCTATTTACCGAACTATCCACCTGCTTTTTTTAGACATGGCCCTGGATAAGACCCACAACGGCTGAAAACAAACAGGTGAGGTACATGAAAATGACTGCTAAGCTGATGCATCACCACATCGAGGATCATCTTTGAGCAAGTTTCTGGTAAATCTGCTTTGATTACATTCTCATTAACTTGTGCTGACTGGCTCATGCAAATGAGATGACAAAGTTTAACAGAAATCCAACAATGCAAAGTGAATACAAGAAAAACCACAGTTCAATTCAACATAAAATCAAAAAGTTCTTAAAATCTAAAAGGATTTGCGATTTCAAAACACGTTCAATCGAATTTTCTTCTTCTGCGGTAGAGCAGAGACAAAAGCCACTCTAGCACTAATAAGCATTAGGACAATTGAGATTATAATAGGAGACTGGCGCAATGCGAGGGTTGACTTGAAAAACGTCTCAATCACAAGATTAAAGCAACCGATTGGATTATTCACAGTCCCATTCACGCACGGCTGCAAAGTTACCAGGATACTGAAGTGGGACTGAGAGCTTTTGTGCTGAATGACCTTGGACACCTACGCTGAATGCAATTAGGATGCAAGGATGAATTGCGAAGCGGTCAATGACTTGCGCCTGACACAGACTCCCACCCTCCGAATGTAAATCCTTTGACACTGCATTGACACACGCTGCCTGTAATCTGCGATCACTGCATTAAATAAGATTACAAAAACTGTGCACATAGTAAGCATACACTGTCAGTCAAAAGTTTTTGAACAGTAAGATTTTTAATGTTTTTTAAAGAAGTCTCTTCTGCTCACCAAACCTGCATTTATTTGATCCAAAGTACAGCAAAAGCAGTAATATTTTGAAATATTTTTACCATTTAAAATAACTGTTTTCTATTCTAATACATTTTAATTTTTAATTTATTCCTGTGACCAAAGCTGCATTTTCAGCATCATTGCTCCAGTCTTCAATGTCACATGATACTTCAGAAATCATTCTAATATTCTGATTTGCCATTTAAGAAACATTATTATTATTATTATCATTAATATTATTATTATTATTATCAACATTTAAAACAGTTGAGTATTTTTTTTTTTCCAGGATTCGTTGATGAATAGAAAGATCCAAAGATCAGCATTTATCTGAAATAAAATATTTCTTTTTTTGGGAAAGAAATTATAGAAATTAATACCTTTATTTAGTGATAATAAAGACATTTATAATGTTACAAATAATTTATATTTCAGATAAATGCTGTTCTTCTGAACTTATAACTAAAAATTATATTCAGCTGTTTTCAACATAATAATAAATGTTGTTTGAGCAGAAAATCAGAACATTAGTATAATTTCTGAAGGATCATGTGACTGGAGTAATGATGCTAAAAATTCAAACTCAAATTACAAACTTAAAATATATTCTAAATTGTACTGTTCTCACTCTGGATTAAATAAACGCAGGCTTGGTGAGCAGAAGAGACTTTAAAAATATTAAAAATCTTACTGTTCAAAAACCTTTGACTGGTAGTGTGTGAAGGAACTTCAGTGTTGTAAAAAAAAAAAAAAAAAAAAAAAAAGGTTATGTCATAATCACCCATTTAAAAAAACAATAATTAGCTTGATTTCTAATTTGTTTTTTCCAAATATTTGCTATTTTAATTAGTTTGTTAATCTACTGATCAACAGCATCATTTGTCTCTGACAAATAGCAGTAACAGGCACAGTAACTTATTTAAAAATATTGCTTGAATTAACTTTTTTTAATTAGAGCAATTTATTCTTAAGCAAGAATAAATATTTATTTAATAGTAATATTTATTGTTATAATAAACTGTTTTTATTGTTGATTATGGAGTAAAATCCCTTATAATAATCTATCATAAAATAATCTGCCATAAACGGGACAATATCAGTATGAAATCCCTAACTGATCATGCCAACTTTTTCTGGGAAGCAGCATGCGGCTTTTCAGCACCTCAAATCCCTCATGCAATAACAAAGCCAGCGACCAGCACGTTTCACACATGTGGGGGTCGAGATGGACCGAGTTTACTGATGCCTGTGACAAATTCACAGTTGTTTCCAAATGTGAGTTAAGGGGGAGATGTTAAAAACCGAAGTGTCAATGTAAAAACGACTCTATTTACATGTTTCTGGCTTAGATTCACATCGGAAGATCAACTTGAGACTAATTTTACGCCGTCATTATAAAGTGGCCAAATCAATAACACAAACAAAACAGACGGACTGTATGGAACAATGACCAAGTCGAGGGCAGCCTGTGATCCAACAATAAAGTTGTAAATCAATAATCATGAACTTGGTTTGAGTTTATAACAAAGACCAAACTGAAACAACGCAATACAACAAGCCCAGGTGATCCAGTTAATCAAGTCACTAAAAAAGTTTGAGTAAATATTATTCGACGCCACTTGCGGCGTTAAACTCAAAATGAAAGAATGAAAACAGGTCTTACGAGAATGAACAAGCTAAATTCAACGTCTAACCTACTATATAACCCAACTCATTAATGAACGTATGCGGTTTATAAACAAAGACAACACCAAACACTAATTATTAACCACTGAAAAAAAGCTTTGTCATTAATAAAATCCGGTTTTTAAGTAAAAACAAATCAGTCAGCACGTCCAGTGTTTTGGGTAGACGTCTGACTGGACGGTTTAGTTCTGTTATTACATAAACCAACGCTAACTGATTTTATTCTATCAATATCTCTATTAAAGACTTGACTCACTAACAGCGTGAAGGTTTAAAGTAACAAACAGAAAGACAGGTAACTGGGAAACATGGCCAACTTGAGTTTGTTTCGTTTAGTTTCGTTTTAATGAACCTGGCAGAACGCAAACGGAGGCGTAAGCTCGTACAGGTATAATTTACCTCGATTTCAAAGTCTGGTAAATTGAACGCCGTCCTGAAGAGAGAGCAGAAGTGCGCTATGGCGGGGACTTCCCACCAAGACTGGATCTCCTCCACAGAAGTTATACATCCCTGGGACATTTTTGTGTTATCCAACGAGTGTCTCACATTAAAAAGTGTGGCTTTGACGATTCCGCCCGGCGTGTTCCTCACATAGGACTTGTTTAACTGAACAGTAAAACTTGTTGTCCTTGCGGTGCAGTAGCCATTGCGACCCGTAGAGTCGTACAATCTGTTTCAATCCGCATTTCACAGGAGGAGAACAGATGGGCTGGGCGCTACCATCTGTCACCGGGAGAGGGGTTTCCGCGCACCAAAACAAATAAAATACCAACACAAATCAAACTTAAACCTAAAGATATCTGTTTTTTACAATATTAACCACTTTAATAACTAGCTAACCTGATCGAGTTAGTATACGAAATCAAACAAATATCGCAGTTAGTCAGTTTTTGCTGTCTGGTGTCTTACCTGTTCTTAAAGTGGTTTGTTCATTTAAAGGGAATGCACACATATTTGAATTTCATTGAAAGGGAAGTTGCTCTGTTGTTATTATTGGAGAATCTTCGCGATTGATCTAGATAAGATGTTTTCGACAGATAGGATATTAATAAACCATCTTGACATTTTGCGTTTAACTAGTGTTTTTTCTGTCATAAGTTACATAACGCTTAATTGTAGTAGAGTACGAACGCATTAAAACAAGACAATGCAATTTAGTCGTTTATTAGCTACCTACAAAAGTTGATTGGCACTGTAATTTGTAATGCGCTAAAGTTGTTTTTAAACAGCGCTGTTGGCACAGAGATTATAAATATATAGTGACATAAGTCCTTATAATTATTATTTTTTGTAATAAGCAGAATGACAGGAGTTTTTAATACCTTTTGACTAATTGTAATGATGTTAATAACAAATGGTGTTCAAAATAAGGATCCAGCGCCCTCTGTTGACACGAGATATAATGCACACTGTTGATCTATCTATCTATCTATCTACTTATTTATCTATCTATCTATCTATCTATCTATCTATCTATCTATCTATCTATCTGTCTGTCTGTCTGTCTGTCTGTCTGTCTATCTATCCGTCTGTACGTTCGTCAGTCCTAAAGGTCTAAATAGCCCTGTTATTGTTAATCATTTGTATCATTTTATCATTTGTTCCAGCATCAGATACGTTTTATTTTTCTGTTTAGAAGAACGTAATATGAATAACTGGAAAATGTTGTTTCCAAGCAGTAGCATATGTGGAGATCAATAAATGTTGTGGTGAATTAATATGATTCTTTATTTATTAAAAAAAAAAAAAAAAAATTTAGGCTACACAGTATCATAAAATTTTATGTGAATTATCGCATTTTTGTTTGTTATAGGAACAAAAACTATTGTCAATATCTTTCTTTAATTATGATAATCAGTAATCATTTGGTAGCCATAGTTGTCCAGTGGATGTAGCAGATAATAGATGAAATACACAACTGAGGTCAAAAGTTTACATACGCCTTATAGAATCTGCAAAATGTAAATAATTTTCCCAAAATAAGAGGGATTATACAAAATGTATGATATTTTTTCTATTTAGTACTGACCTGAATAAGATATTTCACATAAAAGACATTTATAGTCCACAAGAGAAAATAAGAGTTAAACTCTTTACAACAATAACTGTATGATTTTTGAGATCCATCTTTTCACACTGAGGAACTTTTACAGAAGGGAATTTGAAGATCAGGGTAAATTTAACTTATTTTGTCTTCTGTAGCTTCTGAAGGGCAGTACTAAATGAAAAAAAAAAGTATTATATTTAGGCAAAATAAGAAAAATGTACACATCTTCATTCTGTTCAAAAGTTTTCACCCCCAGCTCTTAATGCATCGTGTTTCCTTCTGGAGCATCAGTGAGCGTTTGATCCTTCTGTAATAGTTGCATATGAGTCCCTCAGTTGTCCTCTGTGTCAAAAGATGGACCTCAAAATCATACAGTCATTGTTGAAAAAGGTTTAAATACACAAAAATGCTGAAAAACCAAAGAATTTATGAGACCTGCAGATTCTGCAAGGTGTATGTAAACTTTTGACCTTTATTTTAATGTTAAATTTCTAATGCTTTTAAAAGCGTAATTTTTACATTTGCTTTTAATATTTTAATGTTAAAATAAAACTTTTTTTGTAATTTGAGATGAAGTTGTGTAATGCAATGTGCATGCTAGTGTCGTGTGTATATGTGTGAATGTGTGTCAAGTTTCATTAGTTCAAAGCTGTTCATTCTGTCTATGTCATTGGGAGTCGCCACAAGAGGGAGGGACTTAAGCACGGAGGGACAATGCTCGTGTTTGTGCAACGGCCCCTGAGTGGCGGCTGCCCCTGTCGGATCTCTTGTGCCTGACTACGGCTGCTGCACACATTGTCAGCGTGCAGAGGGGGGAAGTGGACGGCTTGATCCGACACCAGTCAATGCACTGACAGAGGTAAGAACATGATAATCATCCTCTCAAACAAGAGTTCCTAACTTGTGAATTGGTCAAATATGCAGACTTGCGTGAAGGGGGATCTGTGTGGGGTAGTCGTGGAAAGTCTTGTGAGGGAGAACGCTTTAGGATGGGGAGGGGGGCCAGATCTCACTTGTCTGTGTTTTGGCAGTGCAAGGGGTATGAATAGAGCAGAGTTGAAAGAAAGCAGTGCTGAAGAGAAAGGCATGCTCAGAATGCCACTGGGCTCCAGAAAAGACAGAGCAAGAGGGAAAGAAAAAGAGAGGATGTGAGTATGCCAGAGGAAAGGAGATAGAGGGGTGAAAATGAAAATGGTACCCCAAATAAGGTGAGAGTTAATGGAAACGCACAGGAGGAAAGAGTAAGGTTGCGAAACAGAGACCTTGAGACAAGTGAGGGAAAAGAGTGACAATAAAAAAGTGTAAGGAAATCCTGCAATTTTGGGTAGTTGACAGCATCTGAAGCGGTTTGAGTGGTATGACTTTCATCCAAAACTATTTTAAACCTCAAATTATAACCTAAATTCTCTTCTATGATTGTTCTCTTCGATGATGTGAAATCAATATAAAGTCTATTTCTATTGCAGAAATATTGCATGCTATACTAAAAAGTCATTATGCAATCGCAGATGTCCTGAATTGTATTTACATTATTAATTATTGCCAAACTTTTAACATTTGTTAACTATAATATTTAACATGAACTAACAATTAAAATACTTCTTAAGCATTTATAACTTTTTAAATCAAAAGTTGTATGTTGATATAGTTTAATGAATCTGAGATAACAGGAACTAACAACAAACAGTTGTATTATTATTTATTATCTAATGTTAACAGAGATTTACATCATAATGAAAAAAATAAAAAGAATAAATACTAACCAATGTACTGCTCATTATTAGTTAATGTTAGTTAATGTATTAACATGTTAACTACAGGACGCTTTTTATAAAAGTGTTACCTTAAAAATATTATATATATAATATTTGTCGACCTGCAGGACCACTTAAAGTGATAAAAAAACAAATAAAATAAAGTAAAATAAATAAAAATAGGAGATATAGATATTTTGGTGACACTTTACAGTAAGGTGACATTTATTAACATTTGTTAATGTATTAACTAACATGAACGAACCATGAACAATACATTTACTACACTATTTGTTAATGTTAGTTAATAGTAATGACTTAGTAAATACTAAAATTAACTAAGATTAATAAATGCTGTAGAAGTATTGTTCATTCTTAGTTAATGTTAACTAATGCAGTTAACTGATGTTAACTAATGAACCTTATTGTAAAATGTTACCAACATTTCCTTATGCTTGTGTACATTTTCACTAGAAAAATGACATTTTATGTCATTTACTCATAAAATGTTTACAATACTTTACATTCTTCTACTCTAAAAAACTAAAAACACTGCTATACTGTCATAAAAGTTTGATTTACAAGATGTTAGTATTGTAAGTATTTACTTAAAACGGTAACACTTTACAATAAGGTGTCATTTGTTAACAACATAAGTTAATGTATTAACTAACATGAACGAAGAATGAACAATACATTTACTACACTAATCTTTGTTAATGTTAGTTAAAGAAAACAGTCATTCACTGTTCATGTTAGTTCACAGTGCATTAACTAATGTTAACAAACATCTTGTGATTTTAATAATGCATTTGTAAAGGCTTAAATAACATTAACCAAGATGATGATGATTCTTAGTTCATGTTAACTAATGAACCTTATTGTAAAGTGTTACTATAAAAACAATAGTTACTAAAAAATAGTTTAAGCTAGTGTAGATGCCTATATTTAGATCTTTTTACAAATGTTGTTGATGCCGTGTTGAAGAACAGGAAATAATGTTGGTAAGCCCCTCATGTTAGCTCTATTCTCTAGGTTAATTCAAGAGGTCACAACCTCATTAGCAGCAAGATTAGAGAGACTTTAGGAGGGAGGATGTTCTCTGTTTGTGCACTTTAGAAAAGCACGATTCAGAAAGTAAAGTCAGTGATTGTGAAACCAATGCAAAGTCTGTTTTAAATACTGCATACTAAAAACTAATTTCTCTTGACTAATGATTGATCATTAAGGTGATTTGTTTGAACCAAAGAGTGACTGTTCTTCCTGAGAGGAAGGGTGTGAAGGTTGGCACTCCGTGCCAGAAGGCTGGCCGGGTGGATCGTGGACAGTTTAACCTGAAACTTTTGCAGAAGAGAGAGAAGAATTGGAGGAAATCAGTTAAAGTGTGGCCAAAATGGCCGAGAAGAAAGTGAGGTAAATTTTCTACTTCCTTTCATGTCGGCTAAAGCATTTGAGATCCATCTAAGCCGTTATATTGACGTTTTTGTGTCTGGTTTTTGTCCTGCATGTGCGTGTTTGTTTCCTGGTGTTCGCAGCCTCCCTGCTAAGCTGATTAACGGGGGCGTGGCCGGACTGGTGGGCGTTACCTGCGTGTTTCCCATTGATCTTGCCAAGACCCGCCTCCAAAACCAGCAGGGTGCTCGTGTTTATAGTGGAATGTGAGTTCAACATCATGAGGTCCCATAACTGTTGCATTGTTTTACAGGTACACTTTAAAGATTCTTAAAGGAGCAGTCCACTTCCAGAACAACAATTTACAGATAATGTACTCACCCCCTTGTCATCCAAGATGTTCATGTCTTTCTTTCTTCAGATGTAAAGAAATTGTGTTTTTTGAGGAAAACATTTTACTCAATGATCCCAGCTGAAGAAGAAGGTTCTTATCTATTTTTTTTCCATACTATGCTATGGTGCCCTGAGTTTGAACTTCCAAAATGCAGACCCCAGACTAAGGGTCTTATCTAGCGAAATGATCAGTTATTTTCATTAAAAAAAATACAATTTAAATACTTTTTAATCTCAAACGCTCGTCTTGTCTTGCTCTCCCTGAACTCTGTGTATTCTGGTTCAAGACAGTTAGGGTATGTCGAAAAACTCTGATCGTATTTTCTCCCTCAACTTCAAAAATCATTTTAAAATCATCCTACATCGCTGCAGAAGTTCCAACCCAGTATTGGAAAGTGAACATGCAAAGAAGATCAAACACCCTTAACAAAAAAGGTAAAACAGCAATATAGGACGATTTTGAAGTTGAGGGAGAACATGAGATGGGAGTCAGGAAGAGTAAGACAAGACGAGCGTTTGGCATTAAAAAGTATATAAATTGTATTATTTTTATGAAAATAACCAATCGTTTTGCTAGATAAGACCCTTCTTCCTTGGCTGGGATTGTTTACAACCGCATTTGGGATTGTTTGAAGCCGCATTTAAACTGCATTTTGGAAGTTCAAACTCGGGGCACCATATCAGTCCACTATATGGAGAAAAATCTGAAATGTTTTCCTCAAAAAACATAATTTCTTTACAACTGAAGAAAGAAAGACACAAACATCTTGGATGACAAGGGGGTGAGTACATTATCTGTAAACTGTTGTTCTGGAAGTGGACTTCTCCTTTAATTGGAATCTATAGAACCTTTTTAATACACAAAAAGTGCTTTATAGTGGAAAAAGGTTCTTTAGATTTGTTAATTGTTATGAAAAAAAGGTTCTTTTAGTGATCACTGAAAGGCTATTTAAGGAACCTAAAATAGTTCTTCGCTGTGAAGCCCCTGTGTGTGTTTGTTTTTGTGCACATTTCTGCATCTAAAAAACAACTGCTTATGGTTTCACACAGATAAAGTGAAACACAAAGGCAGCATGTGTTAGTGATTTACTCTGGGTGGAGGACTTTGTCTAGGTTTTACTGAATGATGAGATGCAAAACAACTTGAGTCGCATGCTTTTGCATCTTTGATCTGTTCACACTCCCAAATGTTTTTCATCCCTTTTTAAGTAGATATCTTTATGCATGTGTGATAGCATTGAGATAAAGAGAAGTGCTCTTTGTAGTGATGGTGCGTAAGGGGCTCTTTTCTTCTTTGTACTCTTATGTAACAAGCGCATACCCAAGTGGTTTGTGGGCAAGAGACAGGCTGCTATTTTTTAAGCTCTTTCTTTCTTCCGCACATTACTCACTCCATAAAGAATTCTTTGTGAATGTCTAATTTGGCTGTTCATTCGGTTTCGGTGTTTAAGAGATTTATTCTGGTTGTTGCCAAACATTATTAAGGAATACAACCTGAAATACAATGCATTTATTGGGGGTATGTTATAATGGATTGTGATTTTGTTATATTTCGATTAGCATATTTCACAACAAGGAGTATTTAATTAATCATATTAATACTTTCTGTCTTCATATGAAGGCTGGACTGTTTGGCAAAGACGATCAAAATGGAGGGCTACTTTGGCATGTATCGAGGTATGAACTTAAAATGAAAATTTAATCTACCACATTATTCCACATTCCTGGTGTTATTAAGGACGTGTTATTTGAAATATTAATAGTTTTAATTGTTCACAGGTTCTGGCATGTGTTGCTGTCGTTTATATTCTCTGAATTTCATTTTCTGGTGTTTCTCTCAGGTGCAGCTGTGAATCTCACATTGGTCACACCAGAGAAAGCCATTAAACTGGCTGCCAATGATGTGTTCAGACAAAAGCTCTCCAAAGATGGGTAACCACCACTTTTTAACCATTTATAAAAGCAAGTATGTACAGTTTAAATATAAATAAAAATTCTGCAGCACTAGCAGAATTGGAAAATTTCATTCAGCTGGTTTCTGCAATACTCCCACATCTGATATTTGTCCAAAAAAGTGATGCTGATTTAAATCTCTCAGTTAGCTGAAAGCAGTATGTGTGTAATTTACTACTTTATTCGACTGCTCTGGTTGTGATGTATGTTTCTGATTCACTGAAAAGAACGAGCACATTGGAATCAAAAGACTAATACACCTAAAAATGAACATTCTGTCAACATTTACTTACTTTCATGTTGTACTTGTATGACTTTCATTTTACTATAGAACACAAAATGAGATATTTTGGACTTTCTGATTCAGGAATCAGACCGCTCTGATTGTGCTGTATGTTTCTGATTTACTAAAAAAGAATCAGGTCATTAGAGTCATATGTTCAGGAATCAGACCACTCTGGTTGCGCTATGTTTTTGATTCACTAAAATGAATCCGCACACCAGAGTCATTTGTTCAGGAATTGGATCACTCTAGGTTGTGCTTCATTATGTTTTTGTTTCATTAAAATGAATCGGCTCAGGAATCGGACCAATCTGGTTGCGCTGTATGTCTCTGATTCACTTAAAAGAATCGGATCTATAGAGTCATATGTTCCGGAATCGGACTGCTCTGGCTGCACTGTATGTTTTTGATTCACTAAAAAGAATCAGCACACTAGAGTCATTTTTTTCAGGAATAGGACTGCTGTGGTTGCGCTGTATGTTTTTGATTCACTAAAAAGAATCGGCACACTAGAGTCTTATGTTAGGGAATTGGGCATGCTGTGGTTGCGCTGTATGTTTCTGATTGCCGAAAACGAATCAGCTCATTAGTCACATTAGTCACAAGTCACTGTTTAGGAATCAGACCATTCTGGTTGCGCTGTATGTTTTTGATGCACTAAAAAGAATCGGCTCATTAGAATCATAAGTTCAGGATTCAGACCGTTCTGGTTGTGCTGTATGTTTTTGATTCACTAAAAAGAATCAGCACACTAGAGTCATTTTTTTAGGAATCAGACCGTTTTTATACTTTTTTTTTTTTTTTTTTTTTTTTTTTTTTTTTTGATTCACTAAAAAGAATCATCTCATTAGAGTTATATGTTCAAGAATTGGTTGTGCTGTATGTTTCTGATTCACTAAAAAGAATCGGTTGGAGCCAATAGCCTTGTGAGTGGTGCATCAACATATGATGCAGTTGTTCCTCGGGCGTCCCAAGATCGAATCCGCCTCGTGGACCTTTCCCGGTCCCACCCCCGCTTCTCTCGCTCCCACTTACTTCCTGTCTCATCTCTACTGTCCTTTCAAAGAAAAATGGAAAAATGGCCCAAAAAAAAGAATCGGATCCATAAAGTCATATGTTCAGGAATCGGACTGCTCTGGTTGCACTGTATATTTTTGATTCACTAAAAAGAATTGGCACACAAGAGTCGCTCTGGTTGTGTTGTATATTTCTGATTCATTAAAAAGAATCGGCACACTATAGTCATGTGTTCAGGAATCAGACCACTTTGGTTGTGTTGTATGCTTCTAATTCACTAAAAAAATCGGATCCATAGGGTCATAGGTCAAGAATTGAACTGCTGTGGTTATGCTGTATGCTTCTGATTCACTAAAAAGAATCGGATCCATAGAGTCATATGTTCAGGAATTGGACCGCTCTGGTTGCACTGTATGTTTTTGATTCATTAAAATGAATCATCTCATTAGAGTCATATGTTCAGGAATCTGACTGGTGTGGTTGCACTGTATGTTTCTTATTCACTAAAAAGAATCAGCACATTAAAGTCATTTTTTTAGGAACTGGACCGCTCTGGTTATGCTATATTTTTTTTGATTCACTAAAAAGAATCATCTCATTAGAGTCATATGTTCAAGAATTGGACTGCTCTGGTTGTGCTGTATGTTTCTGCTTCACTAAAAAGAATCGGATACACAGTACAGTCTGTGGATTCAGTAAGGATGTTCGGAAAACAATGGAGGCAACTCTGTCAGAGTTTTAATAATGGCTCTTAACAAAGACCTTAAACATTATTTGTAAGCTATTCCACAGAGGCATGTAGGTCACCAGCTGACTAATCTAGGCAATTATTTCTTTGGTAAATGCAATGAAGATCATTATCTCATCTTCCCCATCTGTCATTGTATCTGTCGCACACAGAAAATTACCTCTGTGGGGGGAAATCCTTGCGGGCTGTGGAGCCGGAACCTGTCAGGTGGTAGTCACCACCCCCATGGAAATGCTAAAAATACAACTGCAGGATGCTGGAAGGTTGGGTAAGTGTTTATTATGCCCCCATGAGTGTCGTCCAAGGTATGTAGGTCTCTATCTTAGGATGCCTTACTAAGTACAAAGGTTAGCTAGAAATAAGCCGTTTGAGTAGAATGGTGTCCACAAAACAGCAGTTCCAATTTTATTACACTACAAGATAAAATATAAACATGATACTGAAGATATGAGTTGTAACCTCTACACTTTTGTCTTTACAAGCTGCTCAGCGGACTGTCGCTGCCTCTGCCTCTACCGCTGGTCCAACACCTTCACTGGTTGCCTCACAGGCAGCACAACCAAGCACCAACGCCCCTCCTCGACGCTCAGCGACTCGTATTACCCTAGAGCTACTTCAGACCCGAGGCCTCAGGGGACTTTATAAAGGTGCAGGTGCTACACTGATGAGGTAAACCTTTGCCATCATTATATATAATGACAAAATTTGAATGTACTTAATGTACCTTTAAAGGGATAGTTCACCCAAAAATGAAAATTACCCCATGATTTACTTTCCCTCAAGCCATCCCAGGTGTGTATGACTTTCTTCTTTTGGACTAATACAATCGGAGATATATTAAAAAATGTTCTGGCACTTCCAGGCTTTGTAATGGCAGTAAATGGGTGCCTAGATTTTGAAGTCTAATAAAGTGCATCCATCCATAATAAAAAGGAAGGGGGGAATGGTTTCCTTTGCTGTAAACAAAACTTGGTTCTCGCGAGACTAGCATATTCTCAGTTGAGCTTACACAATGCCATTCTCTCGTGAACGACGTACAACATTTGTCAGAAGCTAGAGATTCTAGTTTATAAAGTTTTATATATGGATATTTTTCTTACACAGGTGCATTGACTTGCCTTTATTAACCTTCCAGAGCTGTGTGGAGCACTTTTTATGTTGAATGGATGCACTTTATTGGACTTCAAAATCTCAGCAGCCATTCGCTGCCATTATAAAGCTTTACAGAGCCAGGATATTTATTAATATAACTCTGATTGTATTTGTCTGAAAGAAGAAAGTCATATACACCTAGAATGGCTTGAGGATGAGTAAGTCATGGGGTAATTTTTATTTTTGGGTGAACTATCTCTTTAAATGAGTAGTTCACTTCCAGAACAAACATTTACAGATAATGTACTCACCTGCTTGTCATCCAAGATGTTCATGTCTTTCTTTCTTCAGTCATAAAGAAATTGTTTTTTGAGAAAAACATTTTACTAAATGATCCCAGCTGAGGAAGAAGGGTCTTATCTAGCGAAATGATTGGTTATTTTCTAAAAAAACATACAATTTATATACTTTTTAACCATAAATGCTTGTGAACTGTGTATTCCTGTTTATGACAGTTAGGGTATGTTGAAAAACACCCATCTCATTTACTCCTCCAACTACATCGCTGCGAAAGTACCGACCCAGTGTTTACAAAGTGAACATGCAAAGAAGATCAAACGCCCTTTACAAAAAAAGGTAAAACAGCGATGTAGGGCGATTTGAAGTTGGAGGAGAAAATGAGATGGGAGTTTTTTGACATACCTTAATGTTCTTGAACTGGAATACACAGAGCTAGACAAGTTCACACAGAGCTAGACCAAAGCCCTATTCGGACAGTAACTGTTTCTCATATGGACGTCTATAAAAATAAATTTAAATATCACCTCAGTGATAAAACTCATGGATTTGGATGGTGATTTATTCACAGTGGAGAAGGGGCCAAGTCACGTGATTGTCTGCTATTAATAAAATGAATTTTATTTACAAATGTATTCTTATTATCGTGTAAAATGTTTTAAAAAATACTTCTTATTAAGTAAAATGTATTCTGATTATTCCAAGCATATTTTATAATATACAATCGGATTTATTATTTGATTATTTAAATCTCCTGTTTAAAAATAGGAAAATAGACACGCTATAGTTATATATATTTATAGGCGATATAGTTATATATCTATGCCTATATTTTTATTTGTTTTTTTAAAAATAAATATTATTTGTTGAGTTTGTCATACTGTTTTGTTGTCGTACATCCAATCAATTGACACCAAAATGACGCTAATTTGAAAGTGAAAGTAAAATGCGCATGGGCATTTACAAGCTATTTAAAAGTGAAGAAAAGTGTGGAAAAGAGGAGAAACTCTAACGAACCTCCCCCCAAATACACCCTAGGCAATACCATTAAAATTTCCTCACCGTTACACCCCTACTGCTGCTGCCATAATAAAGACCCATTTTGAATGTTTACATGCTTTTCTTCTCTTTCTTCTCCCACTCGCTGTGGTGAAGTAGTTATTAAGTATTGTTCTTTTTTTATCTATTTCTTCTCGTAAACTCAGAGATGTGGATTCGGACGGCAATTAAAATACCACACAACCTTGGTGTTTATCAAAAAACAGTAGGTAATTCGGCCAGGGATTTTTACGTGGGTCTTGAGTGGGTTTCGTTAGATGAGACACTTCTTCCTCAGCTAGGATCATTTAGAGCACTTTGAAGCTGCATTTAAACTGCATTTTGGAAGTTTAAAGTCGGGGCACCATAGATATCCATTATATGGAGAAAAATCCTAAAATCTTTTTTTTTCAAAAAACATAATTTCTTTACGACTGAAAAAGAAAGACGCAAACATATTGGATGACAAGGGGGTGAGTACATTATCTGTACATTTTTGTTCTGGAAGTGAACTACTCCTTTAAGTCAAACAACTAAGCTATGCTAACAAATCAACATCCAGATCTTTAGCAAATCTTCAGTGACGTGCTGTCTTAACTAACTTAAGTGATTGCTCTCTCAGCAAACACGCACTGTTTTGTTACAAAAGGATGGCTATATGTCACGTGACCTTTCACCTTTAACACCTCCCATGCAAATAAACCCACTCACCTATCTGAACAGCCCCTCCCCCGCAGGCTCCCTGCAGTCTGTGATGTAATCCCAGCTGAACTGATGTAACCTGCCAGCTGTCACTTCTGATTGGTTATTCATAGCTTCTAATTAACCGTAGGCAGAATTCTCTTCTTATTGGAATTCTAATGAGAACTCAATCTCGATCTGTTGTCTCTCTCATCAGTGGCCTGTACAGGCTAAATCATATTTCTACAATCACACTTTCACGTTTTACATTGACGGATTAAAACTAATCAGACTGAGAGATCAATCACGAGTCATCAATAACGTCCTGCAGCTATGTCTACATTGTGCTCTATGTCTGTTTTCTGTGCAGGGATGTCCCATTCTCCATGATCTACTTCCCACTGTTCGCCAACCTCAACGCTGTGGGCCGCACTGAGGATCGCCATAGCAACCCCCAGGAGCGGGCCCCCTTCCTGCAGTCTTTCGTGGCTGGCTGCATGGCCGGTTCAGTGGCGGCAGTAGCCGTCACTCCACTGGACGGTGAGATGCAGGCAAGAGAGGAGTAGAGGAACACAGTTTGCTCTCTCTCCTTTAGAAATGTATGCAGATAAATGTTCCATTTAGTTAGTCAGAGTAAAAATTAGTGCTAATCCTGTTTCATCACTACTACTGGGCTGCTGAGAAACTGTTGGGTGTTGATAGTCAGTTGTTATAGGTTTTCTATGGTTAATAGATGACTGAACAAAAGATAGATAGATAGAAAGATATATATATATATATATATTTTATAATATTTTATTTAATGTTTAACATTTTAATTTGTTGTCATGTCACTTATATTTTAATATATTGAATAAATATAATTATGTAATATATTTTAATATTTACATATATTACATATATCTAATTATTTTTTTAAATATGTATCATTAGTAGCTAGTAATACCAAGAAAAACAAAGTGACAATTGCATTTAATAAGCTATTATATGTATTTTATATAATATTCTGTTTGTAAATATTTTGAATTTTTATTTTTATATTTTCAGTTTTCAATTTAACTTAAAGCAATTTGTTACGTACTTTTGTCATTTTTATTAATTTTATATTTATATTTTTTATTCTTTTTATAACTGAATTTTATTTTGTACTTTAACTTTAATTTTTATGATTTATTTTATTTTTTTTGTTCACATTTTTCAGCTAATATTTGTTATTTATATATGTATTTTATATTAATAGATTAATATTTATTTTATTTCAGCTTTTCAATTTTAGGGTGTTTTTTTTACTTAACTACGTCTTGCAGAACAGATGTAATAAATTTAATAAATAGATGTAATAAAAAATGCTAAAGTTGTCAATTTTTGTAAATATATTTACAATGACAGCTTTTTGTATCTGTCGAAGTTTAAAAAATTAAATTAAAGTAAAAAAAAACATGTATCCACAAAAAGTTACTTATACATATACATTCATTTTTTGTACTTCTAGTCATTTGTGCAAGTACTCTTTAAAAATTTATAAAAATAATCACTTAAAAGGATCTTTCAGAAATGTGAGCACAAATAATTAACACTAATCAGCTTTTTTGTTTTGAATTATGGTTACATTTTTACACTTTTCCTTAACTAGGTCAGTCCCAGGATTTCATAAAGGCACAGAATGAGTCTTTTGTTTCTGAGTGATTAATTAGTGAAGCCCATGTGCTGTGATACACTCCTGCTGTGATGTGTAGACTGAAACATTTCATTTGCTTTGAAGAACGTGCAAAGTTTGCTTTTAAGTTCTATTCAGAAAGCATTTTGTTTATAGCTTGTGTATTGTCAGAGAGACAATCTTTGTTCCCTAAAACATCAGCGAAGGGTACAGAAGGATTATTTGGACAATGGAAATACTGGCAGCCACTTCACTGTCTCTATTTGAAGATTTGGCAGTACTGCCTGCAACATTACATTGTTTAGAGGTCACAAATAGACTCAGAGAAAACCTATCACCCAGTTTTTCAACACCTAATTAGTCCTAAATTTTAAAGTGGAGCACAGTATGTTACAGCACAGGCACAGACACTAATGTTTAACTAGCATTTAAAAAACTTTTCCAAATGTTAAAAGGGTTCAAATGAGTAGTAAATAAGAATAATATTTACAATATACTACCAATAATAACGAAACAGCCACTAATAACAATGACCTGTTATGCAATATTACTGCAATATTACTTGCATCAGTGCTTTTAATAAGATCTGTATAAGATCGTTTTTTTCTACAAAATCTACAACTTAACCGTTAGGTAACCTAGCAACGGCGTCACGTTCTGCTGCCTCTGAAGTCTGTCCGAAACTGTTTCTAGAGTTGCCTTCACAGCCTTCGAAGTCACTGCCTGATAAGGCAGCGAGGCAGCAAGTCAGCTGACTAGGCTTTCGGACGCAGCCAGCGTCATGAATTGAGAGGAGATCCCTGTTATCTGCATACACTTCTGACTAATAACTATTAACTAATTCTTTAACTGGGCAAATAAACCTACTGTCGACGGCCTTTAACAGAAACCAGAGATGCTGAAGACTAATGCAAAGAGGAGAAAATAGAGAGTTTGCACTTACATCACGTTTTGGTCAGTTACCTGGATGCACGGCCATATTGACAATACTCCGATGTAAACAACAGCATGAATTGCTTGGTTAATGTATTACTGAATATGCTGTTCTGCCAAATTATGCCACGGAATAAACGTGTGGAAACTGCCGAAAGCATATAGAGAAGGACCTAGTAAGCAGGAAAGGGCACAATATTTGCAGTATTTTGACAACCCTGCTGAAAAAACAGCTAAAACTAGCCTAGGCTGGTTGGCTGGTTTTAACTGGTTTAAGCTGGAAGTAGCTGGTTTTAGCTGGTCGTTCCAGCTGGTCTCCCAGCCTGACCAGCTAAGACCAGCCTGTAAGTGGCCAAAACCCCTCTAAAACCAGCCTGTTGACCAGCTAAGACCAGCCTGGATGACCAGTTAAAACCAGCCAACCAGCTTAGGCTGGGTTAACTGTTTTTTTTAGCAGGAAAACTAAAGTTAATAGGCGGTAAAGATACGTACAAGCAATTTTAATTAAAGATATTAGGCTAACAAACACAAATGTTGTCAAGATTCTTGCCCCGGAAATCCTGGTTTAGTTTGGCCAACCACAAATGCCTTTAGTTCCTCAGTCAGTTTTTTGCACTCTTTTTCTTGATTTGGTATAACTTTTGGGTATAGTCTATAGTACTCCAAATGTTTTTCCCGGTCCGACCAATTAGTACAGCCCAAAACATGACAGTAATTGCTAATTTTCAGCAGCAATAATCAGCTAAATGCCAGTCTTGTTAGGTTCAGTGGCATTGTTTACATTCACTGCCCTGGTGGAAAAAACAGCATATGCTGGTAGGTATGTTTTGATGCTGGGATGCTGGTTAGGTATGTTTTGATGTTGGTTTAAGCTGGTCCTTTGCTGGTTTATGCTGGTCCTTGACCAGCAACATGACCAGCATAAACCAGCAAAGGACCAACCTCAACCAGCATCAAAACATACCTACCAGCATATGCTGTTTTTTTTCACCAGGGTGCCACCAATATGACGCGTCAAATCACCATAAGATCACTGTTCACGATTGCATTGGTGTATTAAATGTATCTCTGAGGGAAACTGACTGTCTTCAATAAAGTTTAGATGGTATTTTTTTCATCTTACTTTAATATAATGCAGTTAAAAGCGCTGATCTGCTCTGTTCACAGCTGTAAAACAAAACGCTATATTTTAGCTATTTCATAAGCGCCACCTGCTGTCAGAAAGTGAGTTTGCGTTTTTTTTTTTTTTTTGTTTTTCTTTCGTGCAGATATGTTTTATGTAGCATAATTTTACAAAGCTAAGGTAAGACCTTAGCTCATACAGGTTTGGAATAACTTCAAGTAAGTGATGACAGATTTTAATGTATATGTATTTATCAATATTTGTCATTTTCAGTTATAAAGACTCGCTTACAGACCTTACAGAAGGGGGAAGGAGAGGATTCTTACAGAGGCATCATTGACTGTGCACAGTAAGCTTTATATTTGCATGTATTGGCTTCTTATTGTGTGATACTAAACAATTTCCATAATCGTATCATGGTATTTTTTTTTTTCCATAGACGTATTTTAAAACGAGAAGGACCATCTGCGTTTCTTAAAGGAGCGACGTGTCGAGCTTTGGTCATCGCTCCGCTCTTCGGCATCGCTCAGGGTGTGTACTTCCTGGGTGTCGGCGAGTCCGTGCTGGGGATGCTGGGATAGCGCCAGGTTACGTTACCTCAGTCTTCATACACACAGAGTACTGTTTCTACACGGGCCAAGGGATGAAGATGAGAGATGAAGGAAGAGGTGCCGATGGAAAAAAGAAGGTCACAGATTTTATTTGCGATACGGTAAACATGGAGGGAAATTCATATACCCAACCAAAAAAGGGCTCAGACACTTTGGGAGAACAGAGGAGGGTTGTGTAACGCTAACATAAAAGCCTATATTGCACACTAACCATGTTTAAGCACCTAAAACTGCAAACAGGGTTCTTTAGGTAAAACAGGGTCCTGTTTTGACTAATCTGGCAGTTTTTTTTTTTTTTTTGCAGCCCATAGGTACAATCAATTTTAAAATAATATGATTCGTGGTAATTGATTTATTGGTTGTGAACAGGGTCGATGTGTATTTAGATTGCAGAATGTTATGGAAGCCCATTTTCACCAAGAAATACAAGGTAATTGCGACTTTTTATCTTACAATTCGGATTTTGTTTTCTTGCAATTCTAAGGAAAAAGTCAGAATTATGCTCAGAATTTTGAGTTTACATCTTACAGTTCTGTTTTTTCCCCCTGCCACTAAATGAAAAAATAAAAAAGGTAATTGTCTGTTTATCTAACGATTTTGTGAGATTAAAGGAGAAGTCCACTTCCAGAGCAAAAATGTACAGACAATGTACTCACCCCCTTGTCATCCAAAATGTTCATGTCTTTCTTTGTTCAGTCATATAGAAATCATGTTTTTTGAGGAAAACATTTCTGGATTTTTTTCCATATAAAGGACTGATATGTTGCCCCGATTTTGAACTTCCAAAATGCAGTTTAAATGTGGCTTCAAACGATCCCAAATGCGGTTGTAAACGATTACAGCCGAGGAAGAAGGGTCTTATCTAGCGAAACGATCGGTTATTTTCATTTAAAAAAATACAATTTAAATACTTTTTAATCTCAAATGCTTGTTTTGTCTTGCTCTGCCTGAACTCTGTGTATTCTGGTTCAAGACAGTTAGGGTATGTCGAAAAACTCAAAGTGCAAAGTGAACATGCAAAGAAGATCAAACACCCTTAACAAAAAAGGTAAAACAGTGATATAGGGCGATTTTGAAGTTGAGGGAGAACATGAGATGGGAGTTTTTCGACATACCCTAACTGTCATGAACAGGAACAAAACAGAGTTCAGGCAGAGTGAGACAAGATGAGCGTTTGACATTAAATTGTATTATTTTTATGAAAATAACCGATCGTTTCGCTAGAAAACACCCTTCTTCCTCGGCTGGGATCGTTCACAACCGCATTTGGGATCGTTTGAAGCCGCATTTAAACTGCATTTTGGAAGTTCAAACTCAAAGCACCATAGAAGTCCACTACATGGAGAAAAATGCTGAATGTTTTCCTCAAAAAAACATGATTTCTTTACGACTTAAGAAAGAAAGACATGAACATCTTGGATGACAAGGGGGTGAGTACATTATCTATAAATTTTTGTTCTGGAAGTCGACTTCTCCTTTAACATTTCGCAATTCTGAGTTTATATATCACAGTTCTGACTTTTTTGCTCAGAATTCTGAGTTTACATTTCACTATTGGGACTTTTTCTCTGAATTCTGAATTTATATCTTGGAATTCTGAGTTTACATTTTACTATTCACTGTCATAAAAAAGGTACTCACAATTATGACTTTTTTTTGCTCAGAATTTTGAGTTTACATTTCAGAATTGGGACATTTCATGGGACATCTCACAATTCTGACTTTTTTCCTAGAATTCTATTTTTACATTTCACAATTGGGACCTTTTCTCTGAATTCTGAATTTTCATTTCAAAATTCTGAATTTATATCTCGCAATTCTGACTTTTTCCCAGAATGCTGAGTTTTACATTTTAAAATTGGGACTTTTTCTCTGAATTTTGAATTTATATTTCATAATTGTAAATTTGTATCTCACAATTCTGACTTTTTTTTTTTTTCAGAATTATGAGTTTATTCTTTTTCAGAACAACTGGGACTGTTTCTCTGAATTTTGAGTTTAAATTTCACAATTCTTTTTTGGTTTTTTTGTTGTTTTTACCATCAAATGAAAAAATAAAATAATTTTAACAATTCATCTGAATTCTGTGAGTTTACATCTCACAATTCTGAGTTTATGTCTCAGGAAAATCCCAACTGTGAGATAAAAAGGTCGCAATTACCTTTACTTTTTTATTATTATTAATTTTGTGGAGGTAACAGGCTTCCATAGAAAGAAAACTTAAATAAAAGTTGAGATGGAACCTTATCTTTTCAATTTATGTTTGGCACTCTACTGCTAATTACCACCCCTTTAAACAGCAAAAATTTAGCATAAACTGTGCTTGACCTAATCTGGTTGCTTCTTTAAGTTTCGTCTCTCAGTAAATCTCAGTCTCTACATGGGAAGAGACTGCTGGACTTCGCAACGAAGGCCTTGTCCTCCTGTTATATGTTCCTCTGCGGGACGAAATTCTTTGTGGGCTATAAAATGTTGACTTAATATTGTGTAATGCATCTTTTTGTTGAGTGCGCAATAAATTAAAATGCAACAAAGCCTTATACTTGCCACTCACTGAAAAATAACAAAATACAGTGGCTTTTAAAGTATATAAAATTCTAGCACAATCAATCCTACATAAGATTGAACTATTTATATATGCATATAAAAGTTTTTATGTAAAGAACTGATAGTGCTGAAATTTCTTTTACATTCGGTAGAAAAGGGTACAATGAAAAATAGGCTGAAAAATGAGATCTTGAATAGTTTACTTTTGAGTGCACTTCTGTAAAAAGAAGAAATGGTGGAAAAAATAAAGGATATTTCTGTTTAAAATACAGTATTTTAATAATACCAAGAAAGAGATATTTGTAAAAGTTTATAGTGGCATACTCCTGGAAGACAACACTTGATTTCTGAGAAGAAAAAAATATCTCAGAGGCTTCATATGTTATACTAAATAATTGTAATAACCAACAAGCAATCTGTACGTTTCAATATGCAAGACTGATATAGGCATCTCTGCTTATTAAATCTGTCCGATGAAGAGATTTTGTATTTTAAAGTTTCTTTAAAAACATGGTCTGGAGTCATTTGATTATGCAAAACATTGTTTGTAAACCACAACTGATGCTAATTTGCATCTCATATATTTGAATTCCACAAGAGGGCAGCGTGTTTTTAATGTTTGAGGGATATGTAGCATCTTCAAGCCTCTGTCAGATTTATGACTTGATGTAACCAACAAGCAATGTTTTGTTTATACTGTAATGGGCACAGAAATGCTTCAAAATATAAATAAAATATATTTGATTTATTTCTCTGTAGTATAATGCAGTTGTACTACAAATGAAAACACAGACGGGCACAGAGTCATCTGTATTTTTAAGACATCAAATGAGGTTTCCCCTGTTCCAGGGAAAACCTGTTAGGTTGCTAGCTTAGCTAACAACATTCAAGCCAATGACAATGTAAATTCCAGAGTGCTTAAAGCTTTTGTTCAAACAGGCTGAGATGTCAGGTGTCCACTTTCCCTACAGATGACATGATATTCAAACAGAAAGCGTTAAATAAACACTCAAAGGAGAGATATAAGGTAACATAAGCACACATGATAAGCCTTTCATTGTGAACACTTTTTTTTGGCTTGCTTTTTCAAGAGAAACAGCAAAAACATTCAAAGGAAAAGAGAGAACGCAATAAGTAGTTGAAACATGATCGGTTGAATTTCCTGATTTTTTTTTTTTTACTTCAGGAAAATCCACATTGACCTTTAAAAAAAATAAAACTTCCCATCAAACCTCCTCATCACTTTATCAAGGCTTTAAATTTCACCGTTCTACCACTTTGGCACATTGTGTAACAGACTATTAGTCCATGAACTTGCGGTTTTGGTTGGCACCAAACAGCTGCACTCTGATCTCAGGCATCATCTGTGAGCAGAAAAGCAAAGAGTATGAGAGCCTGAATACAACAAAGATCCCATAAATCAGGTTTTATCCCAAGCCCGGCTCCAGAAATGAGATGAAGGGTGGGCCAAGTGATATTCGAGGTGGGCCCGGGGTGGGTTGTGTGTGTGGAGGGGGAGAGGGGGGTGTAGTGGTAACTACATGCATTATTTTAATACAGAGATAGTGTGTTTTAGTCTATAGGACCTATTCATAGTGTCTCAAAATAGCACAGCCGAGTACACTAGATGTTCTTAAGATTATCTTACTAAAGAATAATTTTTAGTATATTAAGTACAAAATTAGTTTGTGAAAATAGAGCACTTTACATTAAGGAACTGCACTTTTTTTTTTTCACCTGGGGTAGTTGGTGTTACACAGTGTATGGTCATGCACTGATATTTATAGAAATAAAAATCATTTAGTTCAGTTGGAAAACATACGCTACAATTCTAAGCTGAGAGCATCTGCTGTACCAACGTGATCTCATGATAATTCGTATGTATTTTACGTAAAAAGTGGTTCTATAAAACGTACATTTAGCCTACTTACGTTTTTCCAGACACCAAATGTACAATTACTGACATATTTACTGTACAGCATTTAAATGTACAATACTGACATACTGATGACACCTAAAAACGAATCCTTATGAATAATAATTAATTTCATTAGTTGTTTTTATATGTCTTATCAATGGCCTTATGTTTTCAATTGCATTATTAATTTTTTTAATCGTTTACTCAATAAGAAATGATAACATTTCGTTTTGTTCTGTGTGATTTCTGCTGCCAGCTCATTTCCAAGATACATAATGTTAAGCAACATAATGTTAACTACACTTTAAAGCCTTAAAATAAATAACATTTCTGCAATCGTTTAACCAGTCATGTAATATTTACTTTGTTTGCCGTGGTCAATGACAAATATCCTTTAGGCAGAGTGTGCGTTAATCACGAAATCAAAAGTGAAAGCAAACAGCGCATACTGCATATTGATAGCACGAAAACTATATACAATATTGTTTCGGGGTGCAAGCAGTAAAAAAAAAAAAAAGGGGGGGGGTGGGGGGAAATAAAAATGTAGCTTAACTGAATATCGCTCCAATTTTGTGATTGGCTGTTAGGCTATGTATGTACCCACCCTGGCCCCCCCCCCCCGTGGAGCCGGGCCTGTTTTTTCCTGTTTCTTCCTGTTCTACACTGTGATTGGATTCTCTACCTGTTGTGCTAGAAGGTCCAGTCTGCTTTCCAGTGTGTTGGACACTTTGATTTTGCCATCGGCGTTGTAGACTTCAACACCTCCCGAGCTGAGGATGCCAAACATAAACAATTAACACATCTAATTATGTATAAATGAGCCTTTCCTAAGAAGAGTGTGTAAGTGATCTTACATGTCAGGGTGCAGGAAGTTGTTCTCGTCGATGCGCACTTCAATATTACTCTTTACTGTTTCTTTGTAGATGGGGATGTTTTTCTTAACAGCAGCCTATAATGAACAGGTATAACAACATCTTTAAAGTGCCCCATGATGCCATTTTAAATATTGTTTTTCATATGTAATGTAGCTGTATGTAAATGTAAACAATCTGCCGAAATGAGTCCTCAGTAATTCGAATCCTACTTCCATGATGGCTACACATCACATAATGCCCACCTATTTCTACGTTGGCCGGCTACAAACATAACCCTCTCTCAAACATGTAATTTTATTGACGAATGTTTCTCTAATCAGCGCAGGATTTTCAAAACGCTTGCTCTTAAAAAATGGCTCAGTACCCAGTTTATTTGGACCAGCTGGCTCCACTGAATCACAACCTGTAAGTATGATAAATAAATAGATGTTTCTTATATATGCTGTACGCAGTAGACCAATCATAACAGACTGGGCTATCTGACCAATCAGAGCAGAGTAGGCTCACGGAAAGGAGGGGTTTGGAGAATCTGAATCACTTGAGAATCGCTGACAAATGAGGTGATATTAAATGCATATTTTGAGAAAACTAGTGTTGTCTGACCTATTGGAAGAGACTCCTAAAGCAATATTAGGAATCTTAAAAATGGCATAATAAGGGCAGGATAAGATTGATGGTGAATAGAGCTCACCTGCACCATCGCTACATCTTCCTTCCTGCACCGAATTATAACCTTTGGCTCCAGCAGCTGATAAAATCCCTGAGGCAAAAAGAAATGGTAATAAAATATGTTATTAATTAGAAATATCTCTTATGCTCATTAAGGAAATACAGTAAAATAAAATAATATTGTAAAATATGACTACATTTTAAAGTAATGGTTTTCTATTTGAATAGACTTTTAAAGGAGAAGTCCACTTCCAGAACAAAAATTTACAGATAATATACTCACCCCCTTGTCATCCAAGTTGTTCATGTCTTTCTTTCTTTCTTCAGTCGTAAAGAAATTATGTTTTTTGAGGAAAACATTTCAGGATCTTTCTCCATATAATGGACTGATATGGTGCCCCAAGTTTGAACTTCCAAATATATAGGACATTATATACACTACCGTTCAAAAGTTTGGGGTCAGTAAGACTTGTAATAGTCTTTAAAGAAGTCTCTTATGCTCATCAAGGCTGCATTTATTTGATAAAAAAAAAAAAAAAACAGTAATATTGCAAAATGTTTTTACAATATAAAATAATGTTTTTTATTTTAACATACTTTAAAATAGAATTTATTCCTGTGATGAAAAGCTGAATTTTTATCAGCTGTTACTCCAGTCTTAATTGTCACATGATCCTTCAGAAATCATTCTAATATGCGGATTTATTATTAGAATGATCAATGTTGGATAATATTAACAGTTGTGCTGCCAAATATTTTTTGGAACCTGTAATTTTTTTTTTTTTTTTTTTTTTTTTTTTTCACGATTCTTTCATGAATAACAAGTTTAAAAAGTACAGTGTTTATTCAAAATATAAATATTTTATAACAATGTAAATTATTTATTATTAACTTTTAATAAACTTTTAATTATTAACTTAATACATCCTTGGTGAATAAAAGTATTAATTTCTTAAAAAAAAAAAAAAAAAAAAAAAAAACAATAAAAATGTACTGACCCCAAACTTTTGAACGGTAGTGTATTTATTTTAGATATAGGACAATTGTGAAGTTGAGGGAGAACACGAGACGGGAGTTTTTCGACATGCCCTAACTGTCATGAACCAGAAAAAAACAAAGTTCAGGCAGAGTAAGACAAGATGACATTAAAAAGTTGTTTATGAAAATAACTGATCGTTTCGTTAGCATTTTGGCAGTTCAAACTCGGGGCACCATATCAGTCCATTATATGGAGAAAAATCCTGAAATGTTTTCCTCAAAAAACAATTTCTTTAAGACTGAAGAAAGAAAGACATGAACATCTTGGTTGACAAGGGGGTGAGTACATTATCTGTAAATCTTTGTTCTGGAAGTGGACTTCTCCTTTTAAAATATAATTTATTTCTGTGGTAGCAAAGCTGAATTTTCAGCATCATTACCACAGTCTTCAGTGTCACATGATCCCTCAGAAATCATTCTGAGATCCTATTATGATTTATTATCAATATTGGAAACAGTTGTGCTGCTTAATATTTTTTGGCACACGTGATACTTTTTTTCAGGATTTTTTTGAATAAAAAGGATAGTTTATTAAAAAAAAAAAAATTAATTTCTGTCATTAATTCACCCTCATGCCATGTGACATCAGTGGTTCAACCTTAATTTTATGAAGCTACGAGAATATTTTAAATAACAACTTTATTAAACAATTTCTTCTTTTCCATGTCAATCAAAGCGTGTTAATGAGAGTAACATGATGCATGCGCGTGTTGTTGCTGACATGGAAAGTAATCAGATTTCATCAATAATATCTTAATTTGTGTTCCAAAGATGAACAAAGGTCTTACGGGTTTGGAACAACATGAGGGTGAGTAATTAAAGGCAGAATTTTCATTTTTATACTATACCTTTAAAATAGAAATCAACTGACCTGTAACACCAGCCCCTCCAGCAGTTTTGGGTATTCATTTGGTTTTTTAGCAATGTCGGCAAGCTGTTTTTGTGCTTCGTTAAGAAGATCCTGCAAAGAATCACATGAGGAAGACGGAGGTGAGATTTCTTGCAATTCTATAAAAGTACAGACTACAAAAATGGCAAAATCACACAACCATCATACCTTAACCATGTCATCACGGGCTTTGAGTACCTTTAGTCTGGCCTGGTTCATCAAATTTGACATTTGGCTGTGGATTTGCACAGACACATTAATAATCTGAAGGACTCGGGTTAAAAATTTAAAGGGATAGTTCACCCAAAAATGAAAATTCCGTCATAATTACTCACCCTCATGTCGTTTCAAACCAGTAGGACATTTGTTCATCTTCAGAACACAAATTAAGATATTTTTGATGAAATCCGAGAGCTTTCTGACCCTGCACAGACAGCAACGAAAGGTATTTTAATGATGTCCTTACTACCTTTCTGGGCCTTGAATGGAGTACTACCGTTGCCGTACTACCGTTGTCTATGCAGAAAGCTCTCGGATTTCCTCAAAAATATCTTAATTTGTGTTTCAAAGATGAACAAAGGTCTTTCAGGAACATCATGAGGGTGAGTGATTAATAACATAATTTTCATTTTTGGGTAAACTATCCCTTTAAAGAACTCAAACTCACATTTTCTTCTGTTGTTCAATCTGTTTCTCTTTCTTCTCATAGTACTCCATTATCTTCAACCTCTGAGTCTGTACCAGTCGTCCCTTTTCGATATTAAACTCTTCTTCTGCCTGCAAGCCACAATATACATAATGCTCTAGACAAATTCAGACCATATTCATGCACTTTTGCTAATCTTTGCATTTATACTTTACCTTTGCATCTATTTCTTCTGCCTTCTCACTGGCTTCCTGCTCAATAAAGGCCATCATGTGTTTGATCTAAAGAAACGCAAGGAGATCAGTGTCAGAAAAAGAGCAAAGCAAGGTTAAATTGCAATGTAAGAGTTTCCAAGCCCCTTTGATCCTTTATTAAAATGACGTAATGAAATAAAAGGGGATGAGGGTAGAAACCGATGGGGAAATGAAACTGAAATTGTTGCATCAGTGAAGTTGGGAAAGTACATGGATGTGTGATGGACAACTGAAGGACAAAGATTTTCTCTTTTGGCTTCATAATACACAGCACTGAACACTCACAGAATATTAATTCATACAAAATCTAGATTTGAGAAGGTGCATTTGTACTCCTCAAAGTGAATGGAATATAAAGAGATGTCTAGCTATGAGTAATACATATTACTCATATAATACAACATTTAAGGACACCCTACAAATAGTATATAATTTATAACAAATATAATAAAAAACATCAAGTTAGCATTATGATAGCTGACTTTAAAAGATTTAAAAGTAATGAGACATTTCCACATATTTAAAAAATAGTTTACGACAATTATCTAAATATCAGTTCAGATTATGCCTTTTTTTTTTTATTAGATATTAGTTTATAAATGTTTATACCGTACATATACAGTATAAAGTTAGATTTGAGACTGTAATGTTTCGTTATAAGCCATGGAAATCCAAACGTGCACCGTATTCGTGTAATGAGCCTTATAACACATTTCTATAGTTTCCTGATCTGAAATATAACGGTTAATTAAAAATATAACTTCTGAAGCTACTTTATAAACTTGTTAACTGCTTTTCTTACCTGTTTCTGTACCGCGGCATCGCTGAGCGCCATGGCTAATGTTTTTAAGGCACTGACTTTGATCTAAAGAGAGATTTATCAGAGGAAAGATTTAAGACTAACTTTGGAACTACTAAACTAAAATATCCACTACTTTATCTATATTACTAAAATCTGCAGGACTAAACTACAGTTCCGCAAAGCGTCAGCTGACAAGGATGAAGGCGTCACGTGATTTAAAGCGTCGTCACGTCCGAGTGAAGGCTCCGCCCACGTCTCGTTGTGTTGTTTGTTTGAACTGACTTCAAACATACCTCAAAATGACTTACTGCTTGGTCTAGGTTATTAATTTCTGAAATGTGCAATTGTGAACAACTGTAGGAAAATATATTTAATCCTTTTAAACGTCTAATTCTAAATATTATGGTAAAAGTTGATTTTTTTTCAATGTTGGGCCACATGCTATGTTTTATATTAGCTACCCTACTTTTTTTCTATAGACATTTCTGAATGACTTCTAAAAGTCTAATACAGCATTTGATTGTCAGTGATTAAAAACCAACTTATGCTATATATATTTAAGTTAATAATGCCTTTTTCCCCACTGAGAAACATAAAGCAATGCACACCTGGAGCAGATGTACGTACAAAAGTTAGCTGCATCAGCACTGATATTACTGAGAACTCAACATATGTCTGTGAGTATATAAGAGAAGCTTTCCATGAAAGAGAATTACCGTAGAGTTCATTCCCAGAACATGAGAGTCTATCTAGCAGTTTTCGCACTCCTGGCTGCAGTTCACTGCAAGGAGCTTTTTAATGGGTATGTTCAGATACTACAATTCTTTTATGGCTTATTGCCATATGTCAGCCTTGGTTCTTGTTAAAAATGTCTAATTGTCTTTTTTAATAGAGGTCAAGTTCTCAGAATCCATGCAGAATCTGAGGACCACATTCAGATTTTGAAGGAGCTGCAAAGAGATGTTGATTCTGGGGTATCTGTTAAATCCTTGCTGACATGTTTTAGCTTTCGTTTTATTGCACATGCAATATGACATAGAAATCTCTCAGATTGTGTAATATATTTTGTGTGAACCTATAGCTGGATTTCTGGACCCATGCCGTTTCTACTGAGCGACCCGTTGACATCCGTGTGCCTCACGCCAGACTGTATGCTCTCAAGAACTTCCTCAAGGAAAACAACATCCCTTTCACTGTCATGATCAACAATGTGCAGGTGAGTTATTTACAAAAATCTATATGCAAATAATATTATTAGCCTTTGCACAATTTGTAGAAGAAGAGATCAGCCATTGATTACAATCCTATAAATTCCAATAGCTGTGTTTTTTCAGTAATACCAAAGTTTTTCTGTTTCTCAGGAACTTTTGGAGAGAGAGAGAGAAGAAATGCTTGGCAATGCAGAAATGGAACGTAAGACCAAAAGCTTGAACTTTGCTGCTTATCATGACCTTGAGACTGTAAGTACATGTACTTTTGCAAAACCATATTTATAATCTAAAACTAAACACCAATCTGAGATTTTTTTTAAAAATTCCTTTCAGATTTACAATTTTATGGACACCCTGGTTGCAGATCACTCTAATCTGATCTCTAAAGTGAATATTGGCAGCACTTATGAGAACCGTCCCATGTATGTCTTGAAGGTAAACAGATCATTTGATTATAAACCCAGATTACAGGCAGATATCTATCTGATTTTTTGTATATTTACAATGCATCCAGTTCAGCACTGGAGGAGAGAAAAAACCTGCAATCTGGATTGATGCTGGAATCCATGCGAGGGAGTGGATTTCTCACGCTACTGCAGTGTGGCTTGCTGACCGGGTAAGTGAGATTGTTAATTCATTATACATTTAGTGTTTGTTTGAATCTGTTTGTCATTATGTTATTTATTTATTTTTGAATTTTCAGAAAGAGAAAATTTTAGCAAGATTTTTTATTTTATTATTTTTAATTATTTATTTTTTATGTACTTCTATGTACCTCATTTGTGACCTTGGACCGCAAAACCAGTCATAAGGGTCAATTAAGCTTTCCATTGATGTATGGTTTGTTAGCATAGGGCAATATGTGGCCGAAATACAACTATTTGAAAATCTGGAATCTGAGGGTGCAATAAAATCAAAATATTGAGAAAATCGCCTTTAAAGTTGTCCAAATTAAATTCTTAACTATGTATATTACTAATCAAAAAATGAAAATGAGTTTTGATATATTTACGGCTTAAAATTTACAAAATATCTTCATAGAACATGATCTTTACTTCATATCCTAATGATTTTTGGCATAAAAGAAAAATTGACAATTTTGACCATGCAATGTATTTTTGAATATTGCCACAAACCCGTGCTACTAAACACTGGTTTTGTGGTCCAGGGTCACATGTTATATGTTATTATTATTTTTATTTTTTTGTATCTTTTTAACATTCTGAACTTTCACTTTGTAGATTGCCACAGACTTTAAGGAAAACCGTGCCCCTGTGCCCAGCATCCTTAGTCAGATGGATATTTATTTGATGATTGTGGCCAATCCTGATGGATATGTCTTCACCCACCGCTCTCTCAGTGTAAGCAGTTATTTGTGTAGAGCACAAATACATTTTAAAAAGCTTTTGCAATTGCATATATTGCTAATGAACATCTCTATTTAACCTTACCTCAGGAGTTTTACCGTTTTTGGCGCAAGAGTCGGTCTGCGACCTCAAACCCCAAATGCCACGGTGTTGACCTCAACAGAAACTGGGATGCTGAATTCAGTGGTATGTTCATACTGTCAATTTCTGTTGTTGCAACTGATCTGAATGACTTTGTTTTATTGAATGTGTCTACATTTTCTCCAGGTCCTGGAGCAAGCGATGACCCCTGTGCTGAAGACTACCGTGGTCCATCTGCTCAATCTGAGATTGAAGTGAAAAACATTGCAAATTTTATCATGGACCACGGCAACTTCAAATCCTTCATGAGCCTCCACGCTTATATGCAGCTCTTAATGTATCCCTACGGCTACGTCGGCACAGATGCTCCTGACCGGACTGAACTTGTAAGCAAATCTACTCCCATAAACCTTCAATGGGCATCTTCTGAATCTTGTTTATTTTATGATCTCACAGAGTTATTTTTTATGTGTTTTTTTTCCTAGCATGATGTGGCCACACAAGCAAACAAAGCCCTCAATTCCTGGCATGGCACCGTTTATAAAGTTGGAAGCATCTTCCATACTATTGGTAAGTGGATTGTGAAACAAACATGAAAATCTGACTCACCCTCAAGGCATTGAAGATGTTGATGTGTTTGTTTGAAAAAGTGGTCTCAGTATTGCAAAATTTTAATGTTTTGTTTCAGAACAAGCTAGTGGTGCAAGTGTTGACTGGGCTTACCTACGTGGCATCAAATATGCCTTTGCTTTTGAGTTGCGTGACACTGGCGAATATGGATTCCTCCTGCCTGCCGACCAGATCGTTTCCACTGCAAGGGAGACGTGGTATGCTCTCAGATACATTATGCAATATGTTTGTGATCACCCTTACTGAGAGAACTGAAGCCACAATAAACATCCCAGAGGGTATATGCCATGAAACTTGTAATTTAATATATATCATGCTTCAACATTATCCAAAATACTTTTGATAAAAGGTCAGAATTCATCTCCAATACTTTATCTACTGGATTTTTTTTTTACAGGAGAAACGATTATTTCATAAATTACTGCAGTCAACTACTTTTTTCGCAATGCACACAAATTTCTCAAATCCATTTTGTAATGGTTAGTGTTCAAATTTCTAAAAAACACTTTTATAGCCATTGATTTTTTTTTTTTAAAGGGATCATCGGATGCAAAGTTCACTTTTTCATGTTGTTTGAACATTAATGTGTGTTGGCAGTGTATGTACACATCTATCCTATAACAATAAAAATCGATGCAGTGGTTTTTAATTAATCTGTAACAATAATATCCCCTTTTTCAAATTAAGCTGTTCTCAGATGCCTGTCGTTGTGGCGTCACACCGACAAAGACCGCTCACACAATAGTTGATTGACATGAACGTCTTACCTCAGATCAGCTGTAACAGTCCAACCTCGCGAGCACAGCTGTGCTATATGTCGGCACACTGACCACAAGGCAATTGGCACCGACACCATTGAGAATTTTTAACCAAAGTATATTATAGACTTTTCATTAAGACCTTAAAGAATCATATCAACTTGTGGAAAATGGGCATCCGATGACCCCTTTAAACAAATAAATCTCAGTATTTTTAGGGTCAAATCTGCTGAGTTTTGTCTTGTTCAACCTCAAGTCTTTTTGGCACCCCTAAAAAGGTTAACTATACCCATTTACTTATGGGTAAAATGTTATAAGACAACAAATGTTATTTTTCCACTAATACCTTGTTGTAAGTGATCATGTATCAGTGGTGCGATGCCCTTCGCCTTCTTAGGATTTTAGGGTTCGAGTGGATATTACAATGTGTTTTTACAAGCGCTCTGTATGTCGCTTATAGAGTTGGTTACCATTGAGAGGTCTGGCATACTTTCATCAGCAGTTTGAGGTGTCAAACTCAACAGGAAGAGGTTATGGCCCAGTTAACACGATCAGCACAGAAGGGAAAAATAAATGCACAACAGTTTCAGAAACAAAATATCAATTTTGAGATAATTTATGTTGTGATTCCAATTGATTTAGCCTGTTTTGTGTTCATGTTATTTGAACGTGTGTTCATGAATTACACTGAATGAGGAAGATCTATGAGTAATTTGCAGTATTCCTCACATGCTTTTGTATAATTGTTTTTAGTTCTTTTTCGAGTTTTTTTTTTTTTTTTTTTTTTTTGACGTGTTCAGGCTTATCCCATTATATTTAATGGGGGTCAGTAGCATTCCCTCACCCTTTTACTGTATCATGTGTGGGGTCCAAAGTTAGAGACTTTTGAGTATTGTCCTAAAATCTGGTCCTGTTAGTTACTGGTTGGAATGTGGGAAGCTGAGAATCAATGTTTTTCTTTTTAGTTAGGTTTTTTTGGTTCCTTGTCCCAGTATTGGTTTCACTAACACTTTCATGTATCAGTGCTCCTACAATGGTTCTTCCCAAATGTCATTTACCATGGAACTGACACTTTCCATGTCACCTGATTTAAAAGATCCATCCCTAAGGAAAGGATCCAACTGTACATTTTCTTATGATCAAAAATAGCACGAAAGGAAAGGGGAAAAACTGTGTGCTCACACCATCCAGTTGACTTTACACCTCGGGCTTCAACCTAGAGCAGTTCTCTGAATGTACTAAAGGAAGTTCAAGGGTGTCGCTTAAACATAAAACTTAAACAGTTTCTGAGCGTGTAAGAGATCTCTACATGATAGAAACCTACAGCAGAGATCATTGCCAGAACGGGAAAACATGAGACTCTATGTAGCAGTCTTTGCACTCCTTGCTGCAGTTCACTGTGAGGAGCTATTCAATGGGTAAGTTTTGATACGTCCTGTTCTTTTATGCCTTATTACCCTATTTCAGCCTTTTTTCATGTTCAAAATGTTCTGTCTTTTTTTCTTTCTTCATAGAGACCAAGTTCTCAGAATCCATGCAGAATCTGAAGACCACATTCAGATTTTGAAGGAGTTGGAAAGGGACGTGGATTCTGGGGTATCTGTTAAATCCCTGCTGACATGTTTTAACTTGATCACATGTGCAATATGACATGGAATTCTGTCAGATACTGGAATATATATATATATATATATATATATATATTATGTGATCCTACAGTTGGATTTCTGGACCCATGCAGTCTCTACTGAACGACCTGTTGACATCCGTGTGCCTTACTCCAGTTCGTACACTGTCAAGAACTTCCTCAAGGAAAATAACATCTCTTTCACTGTCATGATCAGCAATGTGCAGGTGCGTTATTTACAAAAATCTAAATACAAAATTAGATTGTTAGCCTTTGCACAATTTGTTGCAGAAGATCAGTCATTGGGCCTCATTCGTGAAACTTTTGTAAATATGTGAATAAATTCGAAGTAATTTGCTTGTGAAACAGACTTTTACGAAAACTCTTCTCCGGATTCACAAACGTGTCATAAACCACAGGTTTGATAGTTAAATGTGTGTATGTTAATGAATTCGAATCATTTGTAAATAGGGTATGCAGACACACTCATTCACAATTAACCCTTTGCAAAGAGCTTGATTGACAGGCGATCTGACCAGTCATAACGCGAAATCCACCATTCTATCCAACAAACAACAAAGTAGTTTAACTTCGGTGGACTTAAGCTTGAAACATTGTATGTATTGATTATATTGTTTGAATTTCTTAAAAAATTACAACATTTTAAATAGAACAGGGGCCTGTATCATGAAGCCGGATTAGCTGGTTAGCCAGGTAAGTTTCAGTTTAGTTTGCACCAATCCTGGGTTTTAGGTACCATGAAAGTGGCTTGGCTTTTAGCGCGTTCATTGCCATAGTAACTTGCACTCCATGGCTAACCTGCTCCAGGGCAGGTTATGTTCTGGGTTAGAGATCTAAAACTGACATCCGACCAATCAGATGTGAGCAAACTAACACAAGTCTAACACAAAATTCACTCCCCCAGTTTCTCTTGCTCCAAATTAAAGGTCACTAGTAAAATAAATAAGAGGGGTAAGTAAATTATCTGTAAATTTTTGTTCTGGGAGTGAACTTGTGACCACATGTGACCTTACATGTTCGAGTCTTTATTGCTGTATATTTTCAACTATATAAACTAACTTAAGTTACACTTGTGACTGCACTGGTAGAGCAAGATCATTTCTTTTATTTGTCCTCTTTCATGAACAAGTAATTTTTTCATTGTAAATGCATTTAAATTCATCATATTCCCTTAATCTCAATCACTTAACCTTTAGCAAAACTTTAACTTAACTTAAACTTTAACCTTTATTCATGTGCACGTGCTCCACAAACTGGTTTTGTCAACTCAAAACTAATCCTGTAACTCTGAATTTGTTCAACTACCATCATGGTACAGGCCCCTTGTTTCATACCAGAAGAAACTTGTCTGTCGGTGTGTTGTCAGTTTCCTCTTTGCTCCGTGATGTCTTTTTCACTGCGTGAGAATGTGTTTTGTTGAGTGGCATTGTTTATCGGAAATAGCAACAGTAACTAAGGAGGGCGGGTTTTTGCAAAGGATCAGTTAGCATAATCCCCGCCTATGAATTACAACTACATCAGGACACAGTGGAATATTCTGGATCTTCTCAGGTTTGGCTCCAGTATATTGCAAAAATACAAAAAATGCCAATAGGTCAATTTAGCCAGTTGAAAAAATGCCAGGTGCTCTTCTGAAAACGGCCAGATGGTGGCGCTCTAGAATGCTTTGGTGGCAGTTTTTCCAGCTGAGACACTTTAGTTGCTGTGATCCACTGTAGTAATGTATTACTAGTATCTCTTTTTGAAGAATATTACTGAATATAAAAGTAACCAGCAATATTAACTGTTGTTCAGTTGTTGGTCGGTGTAATACATATTATGGCAGTGCATCAAAATTCACTGTCATCAGGTGTACATTTCTTTCGTACCAGCTAACGCTTTGAAAATGCAAACATTTTCATGAATTCGAAAGTTTATGTCAGAACAGCTTTACAAACAATTTACACAAAAATCCATTCTGCTTGTGTTTCATGAGTGAGGCCCATTGATTATAATTCTATAAATTCCAATAGTTGTGATTTTTCAGTAATGCATTTAAAAGTAAAGTTTTTTTGTTTCTCAGAAACTTTTGGTCAGAGAGAGAGAAGAAATGGTTCGCAATGCAGAAATGGAACGCAAGACCAAGAACTTCAACTTTGCTGCATATCATGACCTGGAGACTGTAAGTATGTGTACTGACCTTTGCAAAAATCTATGCACAACCATATTTATAACTTTAAAACATCAGATTTTTTTTATTACTCATTTCAGATTTACAATTTTATGGATACCCTTGTAAATCACTCTAAACTGATCTCTAAAGTGAAGATTGGCAGCACTTATGAGAACCGTCCCATGTATGTCCTGAAGGTAAACAGATCATATTATTATAAACTCAGACTAATATCTACATACCACTATCTGATTTTGAGTGTATTAACAATGCATTCAGTTCAGCACTGGTGGAGTAAAAAGACCTGCAGTGTGGATTGATGCAGGAATCCATGCGAGAGAATGGATTTCTCATGCTACTGCAGTGTGGCTTGCTAACCAGGTAAGAGAGGTTGTTGGAGAATTAGACAATTAGCATTTGCTTGAGTTTATTTGATGTAATTTCCTATTTTTTATTTCATTTTTTTTTTTTTAAATATTTATTTTAATTCATGACAGCAGCTATTTGCACTAATTGGATGCTATTTACAATAAGTGAAAATAGCATATTTTCTTAGCAAGAGATGCTATTTACACTAAGAGCAAATAACAATGGGTTCTATTTGCACTAAGTGCAAATAGCTATAGATTCTATTTACACTGTTAAAATAGCAGGATTTTTTGCTATTTGTAATACTTATTGCAAATATACGCAATCATTTGCACCTCAGTATTGTAGTACATTAAAACAGTAATTACATGTTGAGTGTAAATTATAGTTTTAATTCAGTTTATTAAATAAATGCTTCCTTATTGGGACAATACACCCTCCCTACACCTATACCTAACCAATACTTTTTTCAACTTTTAAATTATTTCCTTAGTTTTTATTGAAAATAAATGCCTTTCTGATAAGTTATGAAATTTAAAAAGGTGCCAGAAGTTGGATTTGAACCCAGGTTGATCACATCAAAAAGAGTAGAACTATCCTCTGCACCACTGGAGTTGATGATCAACAACCGTCTTTTGTAATGTTGATTAGCCCAATCACACATTGGTGTGCGGTGTTAGTGTAAATAGCCTCTGCCAACAAGGCGGGCTGTTTGCACTTAGCGTAAATAGACACCTCGTCAATTTATTTGATTTTATGCAAAGGGAGTTTGTGCAGCAACAGTGAACTCTGAAAATAGTTTATAGTAGTACTAGTAGTAGTATATTAGTATAGTATTCATATGTCTTAACTTGATTTCAGAATAACCAAAACATGACTGTTTAGTGTTTGAACATTGGGTGAATGTGCTGAAAAAACAAGTAGAGACTAACAAGTTGATAAAACAGTCTCAAGACAATTACAGATTCAGCTAAATCTGAAATAAGAAAAAATAGTTCTTCTGGGGTGAATAAAAGTCTAAAGGGCCAGATTCACTAAACAGGGCAAATTAGCATTAGAGCGCAATTCCATAAAAGCACTGATGGGAGGGGAAAATTTGTGCATGTGATTTACTGACAATGTGCACGTTAAAGAACACAGCCAAATAATTTCCATAATGACCAGCGCAGTCTACCAAGAGCAGTGCAAATTACTGCCTGCTTCAAGACAAGCTTTTTAGAGCGTTAAATAATGGCACAAATACCAGTAACTTGATGAGCGCAAACATTAGTAAATCACGTTGCGTGATTCATTTTAATACTCTCCTCCCATAAATTTAGCATTTGGAAGAGGAAACTCCTACAAATGCATATTAAATTAGGTCCTGCACAAAAATGACTGTTCACACCTTTTCAGTGCTAATTTCTCACTGCATGTCTTTAGTAAATCCTGACTATTTTAACGCCAGAAGACGGTTTGTGTTGCATTAATTCTAGCCCTTAATAACATAAAGTTAGGAAACCAATCTTTTTAACATTCAGAACTGAATTTTTTTATTTTTAGATTGCGACAGATTTTAAGGAAAACCGTGCCCCTGTGCCCAGCATCCTAAGTCAGATGGATATTTACTTGATGATTGTGGCCAATCCTGATGGATATGTCTTCACTCACCACTATTTCAGTGTAAGCAGTCATTCATTGACTTGCATAAAATACAAATAATTTTGTAGAAGCCCCTTTATAATTGCATATATTGCTAATTAACATGACTTATTCACATTACCTCAGCCGCTTCACCGTTTCTGGTCTAAGAGTCGGTCTATGACCTCTATCCCCAGCTGCCTTGGTGTTGACCTCAACAGAAACTGGGATGCTGTATTCGGTGGTATGTTCATATTGTCGTTTTCTCTTGTTCCAAGAGACCCTTTTGCCTTTTTGAATGTGTCTACATTTTCTCCAGGCCCTGGAGCAAGCGATGACCCCTGCGCTGAAAACTACCGTGGTCCATTTGCTCAATCTGAGATTGAAGTGAAAAACATTGCAAATTTTATCATGAAACACGCCAACTTTAAATCCTTCATAACCCTCCACTCTTACATGCAGCTCTTAATGTATCCGTATGGTTACATCGGCTTAGATGCTCCTGACTGGCCTGAAATAGTAAGCAGCTCTACTCCCATAAACCTTTTTGGTCTTCTTCTGAATCTTGTTTGATTTATGATCTCACAGTGATATTTTTCTAGCATGATGCGGCCATACAAGCAAACAAAGCCCTCAATTCCTGGCATGGCACCGTTTATAAAGTTGGAAGCATCTTTCACGTTAATGGTAAGTGGATTGTGGAAGTGCATCTGTTTGAACCTTTTACCAAGACATGGAATATTACATTTAAAAATATAGATTGCAGTGTTGTTGTTTTTTTGGGATGCCATAAAAGAAACATTTGAGGTTTCCCAGAGAATCAGTGAACAGTTTTTAAAACAACCATTTACAGATCATATTAAAAGGCCTATGCTGTGTCATTCTTGTTTTGTAAAGGTGTTATGATATCTATATAATATCCAGGATTCGAAAGTGGTCTCATTATTGCAAAATGCATGTTTTGTTTCAGAACAAGCTAGTGGTACAAGTGTTGACTGGGCTTACCTACGTGGCATCAAATATTCTTATGCTTTTGAGTTGCGTGACACTGGCGAATACGGATTCCTCCTGCCTGCTGACCAGATCGTTTCCACTGCAAGGGAGACGTGGTTTGCTCTCAGATACATTATGAAATATGTTTGTGATCACCCTTACTGAGTAAAAATGCACTAAAGCTTCAGTAAAGCTCCCAAAGGATATACTATACTATATACTAACGTGTCTCATTTCAAATAATACGCTGTGTGTTGTCTGAAATAACTCAGTTGGTGAATCTGTTAGTTCCTAAATCTCTGTTTTAAATCTCTTCAGTCAACTTTTTAAAAAATAACAAACAAAATTTCTCAGAGCCATTTTGTGATGGTCAGTGTTCAAGGTTTTAACAAAAAATAAATATCAGTATTTTTGGGTCAAATCTTTTTGTCTTTTTGGCACCTCTTAGAATGACTAGCTTCCCATTAATTGTCTTGATGTTTTAAACACACAATAAAATGTCTGTGATATACACTGCCAGTCAAACGTTTTTGAACAGTAAAATTTGTAATGTTTTTTTAATGAAGTCTCTTTTGCTTATTAAGCCTGCATTTATTTGATCCAAAATCCAGTGAAAAACAGTAATATTGTTTAATATTTTTACTATGTAAAATAACTGCTTTCTATTTGAATATATTTTAAAATGTATTTTATTCCTGTGATCAAATCTAAATTTCCAGCACCATTTGTCCAGTCTTGAATGTCACATGATCCTTCAGAAATCATTTTAATATGCTGATTTGCTGTTCAAGAAACATTTTTATTTTTATTACTTTTATCATTTTTATTATCAATATTTAAAACATTTTTCTGATGAATAGGAAGATCCGCATTTATCAAATTTTTTTTTTTTTTCTTTTTTTGGAAAGACGTTATTGAAATTAACACTTTTATTTAGCAAGGGTGCTTTAAATTGATAATTTTGATCGATAATAAAGCTGAAAAAATTCTTCTCTGCTGTTTTCAACATAATAATAAATGTTTTCCGAGCAGCAAACGAGCAGAATATTAGAAAGATGTTTGAAGGATCATGTGACTGGAGTAATGATGCTAAAAATTCAGCTTTGAAATCACAGGAATAAATTACATTTTAAAATATATTCAAATAGAAAGACATTATTTTAAATAGTAAGTTTTGCTGTACTTTGAATCAAATAAATGCAGGTTTGTTGAGCAGAAGAGACTTTAAAACCAAACAAAACCAAACATTTAAAATCTTACTGTTCCAAAACTTTTTTGACTGGTAGTATATTTGTGATAAATCTATATCTAAATATATAAAATCTATAATAGACTAACAGTATAACAGGCCTACTTAATGTTTTCTTGATGTTGAATGTTTCCAACCAATACTGGTCTTAAAGGAATAGTTCACCCAAAATGACAGTTCTCTCATTATTTATTTACTCACAGTCGTGACGTTCTTTTAAAGAAAAAATAAGGGGGTGTGAGGGTGTTAAAGTGTTAATACCTCCCATAATTCATGATGTGTTGTTTCCATACTCTCAAATTCTGAATCCAGCTGAGCAGTTCTACTCCTCCTGATGGTGAAAGCTTTTTGAATGTAACCACAGGGACGCTATTTAACTATTTAAGGAAGAAGTCCTTGGTGTGTTTTGTACTTTATTCTGTGACAAAATGCAAAGTCAGAGCCTGAGCATTTGTGGTACTTACAATAATTTAACACACAACTACTTGAATTTTGCAATTCCAGTAACTTTTTTGTTTCCTCAAAACCACTCATTTAACAGCCTGCTAACTTGTGAACAAACTTAAAGGGATAGTTCAACCAAAAAAGGTTTACTCACCCTCATGTTGTTCCAAGCCTGTCTGAATTTCATTCTTCTGTTGAAGACAAAATAAGATATTTTGAAGAAATATCTTGGTAGCCAAACAGTTACTGGCTTCTGTAATAATATGGAAATCAAACTCACACAGGTTTGGAAGAATTTGAGTGTAGGGCTGTGGGTTAAATCGATAACGATAATTATCACGCGATATGAATTTCCTCGATAAACCATAACAAGAGTTCGATAAATGTTCGATATGATGTTTATGAGTCTCGGTCACTAAATGGCGCCAATGTGAAGTGCTTGAATTCAGCCAGATGAAACATTTCTGTTAAACGTATTTAGACTACTGTTTTTCATACAAGAACCATATTAAATTTTTACCATGGTATTGAGGTGCTGTATTCGTGGTTTTAACTTATTATCATGATATCTGGATGGTACTATGGAAGAACAATGGTTAATTTAAATAAAACTCAAACAGTCAGAATAATTAAATTTCACCATATAAAAATGAGGTTGCAACCATTTTTACAGATATTACTGAGTTTGATAATGAACATAAATCTACATCTGTATTTTTAAGAGACATTTTTTTTTCTATTATTATTATTAATGTTAATATTATCAGGTAACGCAAACCTGATTCTTGATTTCAAACAGTATTACTTATTAAAACATTGAAAACTAAGAAATAATTTTTTTTCTATTAAGATATTTATATTGTTAAGGAAAAATGACTTTAAAAAGTCTGAAGAATTAAAAAACATGACGTGTTTGTCATGTTCTGACCATAAAGAATAGTTTAAAGTCACATTTAACCGTCTGGTTTTTACAACTTTCACATTCTAGCAAAAATCTGCCTTTAAACTTGAAAGAAATAAGAATTTGATATCGACTGATATGGAAAAAAAATGACTGTGATAATTTTTTGGCCATATTTTCCAGCCCTACTGGAGAGTGAGTAAATGATGACAACATTTTCATTTTTGGATGAACTATCCCTTTAAACTGTGTCCCCTTTTGATTTGTCTCCCACCTAATTTTAGAAGCCCTGAGAAATTTGCAGCAACTTTCACCTGGAAGAGATACACATTTTTTGTTGCTTAACAGTCACGGTAACTTGCATCAGTCAGCACTAATATTACTGAGAACTTAACACATGTCTGTGAGTGTATAAAAGCTACTCTATATGAAAGAGACCTACAGTAGAGATCGTTCCCAGAACAGAAGAACATGAGACTCTATCTAGCAATCTTTGCGCTCCTTGCTGCAGTTCACTGCGAGGAGCTATTCAATGGGTAAGTTTAGATACTTTTTTTATTCTTTTATGGCTTACTGCCACATGTCAGCCTTGTTTCTTGTTCAAAATGTTCCAGTTGTCTTTTTTCTGTTTTAATAGAGACCAAGTTCTCAGAATCCATGCAGAATCTGAAGACCACATTCAGATTTTGAAAGAGCTGGAAGAGGATGTTGTGAATTCTGGGGTATGACAGTTTTATATCTGCTGACAAATTTCAGTTTTCACTTGAACACCTACATTTTTTTTTTTTATTGCATATATGCAATCCTGCAGCTGGATTTCTGGACCCATGGGGTCTCTACCGAACGACCTGTTGATATCCGTGTGCCTCATGCCAGACTGTATGCTGTCAAAGATTTCCTCAAAGAAAACAACATCCCTTTCACTGTCATGATCAGCAATGTGCAGGTGTGTAAAATGCAGATCAAAAAGTCCATATACATGATCAGCCTGTGCAAAATGTGTCAGTTAGATCAATGTCTGTGTCTCAGGAACTTTTGGAGAAGGAGAAAGCAGAGATGGTTAGTAATGCAAAGATGGAGCGCAGTACCAAGAACTTCAACTTTGGTGCTTATCATGACCTGGACACTGTAAGTATATGGACTAGAACACAATGTGCATGATATAAGAATGATGATAAGCTTTTTTACCATTAACAAATATCTGAATATTCACTTCAGCTTTACAGTTTTATGGACACTCTTGTTGCAAGTCACCCTAACCTGATCACTAAACTGAACATCGGCAACTCCTATGAGAACCGTCCCATGTATGCCCTGAAGGTAAAGCCTGATACAGTGCAGATTATATGATTGTGAACACAGGTTTGTAATCTACTTGCACTGATTCCAGTTCAGCACGGGTGGTGTGAACCGACCAGCGATCTGGATTGATGCTGGAATCCATTCCAGGGAGTGGGTTACTCAGGCTTCTGCTGTGTGGATTGCCAACAAGGTAAGATTAATGAATGAATGGCTATGTGACAAAAATTATTTTAAAGTTGTGGGATAATTATTGTTTTGTTTCTTTAGATTGCTTCAGACTATGGTGTTGATCCCTCCGTGACCTCTGTCCTTGGTCAAATGGATATCTACTTGACGATTGTGACCAACCCTGATGGATATGTTTTTACTCACACAAGTGTAAGTTACCTGCTGTTGAACAAACTTGTTGACAGCTTTTTTGGGGAGACTGGCACTGATAGCACTAAAATAGATGTGCAGACTCCTGAGCAAACACACCTGCCTTTGCGACAGCCCTACACTCTCAATTTAGAGAAAGAAAAATACTTAGAGTTTGCAAAATGGTTAACATCTTGGAGTCCGAGGGTTTTTTGATTCCCTTGTGGTATTATTTTAGTATTATACACTGCCATTCAAACGTTTGGGATTAGTCAGATTTTTTTATGTTTTTTTTTTTTTAAGAACTTTCTTATGCTCATCAAAGTTTGATCAAGTAATATTATGAAATATTATTGCAATTTAAAATAACACTTTTCTATTTTAAGGTACTTATACATTAAAATATAATTTATTGATGCAAAGCTGAATTTTCATCAGCCATTACTCAAGTCTTCAGTGTCGCATGATCCTTCAGAAATGATTCTAATATGCTGATTTATTATCAATGTTGGAAACAGTTTTGCTGTTTAATATTTTTTTGAAACCTATGATACTTTCTTTAGGATTCTTGGATGAATTACTAAGCAGCACAACTGTTTGTAACATTGATAATAAATCAGCATATTAGAATGTTTTCTGTAGGATCATGTGACACCGAAAACTAGAGTAATGATGTTAAAATTCAGCTTTGCATCACAGAAATAAATTACATTTTAAAGTATATTAAAATAGAAAACCACAGTCTTAAATTGCAATAATATTTTACAATATTACTGTTTTTATTCTGTTTTTAATCAAATAAATGCATTCTTTATAAAAAAAAATATCTTGATCCCAAATTTTTGATGTAGTCTTTATTTTTTATATTTTTTGGTTTTCATTTAAGTTTTTTCTTATGCATTTTTGTCATTACTTTTTTTAAATAAACATTGCTATTTAGTTTTATTTTTATTTCAGATTTATTTTTATTTTTATTTTTAGGTTTCATTTGCTTTAGGTTAGTCAATTTATTCATTTTGGCAAGGCAAAATTAATAAAAATACATTGTGTGGGTCTAAATGATAGATTTTTCTTTTATGCCAAAAATCATTAGAATATTAAGTAAATATCATGTTTCATGAAGATATTTCATAAATTTCCTACTGTAAATACATATAAACTTAATTTTTTAATAGTAATATGCATTGCTAAGAACTTCATTTGGACAACTTTAAAGGTGATTTTCTCAGTATTTTAAAGTTTTCTCACACTCAGATTCCAGATTTTCAAATAGTTGGCCAAATATTGTCCTATCTTACCCAACATACATCAGTGGAAAGCTTATTTATTTTGCTTTCAGATGATGTATTAATCCAAAACTTCAAAAAATTGACTGGTTTTGTGGTCCAGGGTCACATTTCATTGTAACAGCAAAATTAGTGTTCCTTAATGACAAAAGTCTTTAAGTACCTGTAATGATGTTGGAAAAGTCAATAAACCATAAAATCTTTAGTTAAAAGTAGTTTCGTATCAAACAAAAAAATAAATTCTGGTGTATGGTGTCATTACATGCAATTTTCAATGACATTTCACACAATTTTAGAATTATTGTTCAAAAACGTACAAATGTAGAAGTCCAAAACATAAAGCGAATCTGCATTAAATGTATTGTATTTAACATTTTGAGGCGCTGTTACTTTTTAATATGTAATTTTGAGTGTAACACTTTTTAATACAACTTTGAATTGAATTAAACATGACATCACTAATGACATTTGCGCCTCTACATTCAGAACCGTATGTGGCGTAAAACTCGCTCTGTGAACTCTGGCTCCTCCTGCCGTGGTGTTGATCCCAACAGGAACTGGGATGCTGGTTTTGGTGGTATGTAGATATCATCTTTCTGTCTTGTTGCAAAAGTGCACCATTTTTTCCCATATACAGTCACTATAGACATGTTCTCCCAGGTCCTGGAGCCAGCAAGGACCCCTGTTCCGACTCCTACCACGGACCCTATGCCAACTCTGAGGTCGAAGTCAAAAATGTTGTGGACCTCATCACAGGCCACGGCAATTTCAAATCCTTCATCTCCGTACACGCTTACTCCCAACTCTTAATGTATCCCTATGGTTACCAATGCACAGATGTTCCTGACATGTCTGAGCTTGTAAGTCAATTCATATATTTTCATTTAAATTATTTACACTCTGGTTTGTCTTATATGATCGCATTTTCAGATGTATTTATTTATTATAAATTCATCTTGCTTTAATAACACTTTTTTTGTTAATATTTTGTATTGTTTTTTTCATTTATTGTAGCATTCTGTTGGCACAGCTGCGATCCAAGAACTCACCTCCCTCTATAACACCAGATACCAAGTTGGAAGCATCTGCAAGATTATCTGTAAGTAGATTGCATATTCTGAGTACCAAGATATGTGACCCTGGAACACAAAACCAGTCATAAGTAGCACAGGTATATTTTGTAGCAATAGTATGGGTCATAATTACTTCCCTACCATTAATATATCAAAACTTAATTTCTGATTGGTAATATGCATTGCTAAGAACTTCATTTGGACAGCTTTACAGAAATTTATTTTTTTTAATTTCAATATTTAGATTTTTTTGCACCCTCAGATTCAAATAGATCTATCTCGGTTAACATTCAGTTTTCAGATAATGTATAAATCTCAATTTCAAAAAATTGACCCTTATGACTGATTTTGTGATCCAGGGTCACATATGGCTTCTGACTGTTTTCTGATTATGATTATTGGCCTGTTTTATTTCAGACCAAGCAAGTGGTGGAAGCATCGATTGGACCTACAATATTGGCATCAAATATTCCTATGCCTTTGAGCTGCGCGATACCGGCTTCTATGGATTCCTGCTGCCTGCCGAACAGATCATCCCCACTGCAGAGGAGACCTGGCTTGGTCTCAAACACATTATAGAATATGTTCATAATCACCCTTACTGAGAGAACTGTATTGAAATGTATTGAAGGTTCAATAAAGTTCCCAAACACCCTTTGCTGAAGTAGTGATTTTGAATAAAATGCTTTATATTTTGCCATTATATGGTGACAAAATATTGCCCTGCTACATTTTTTTTAATTACTGTTTTTCCTCAGTTTTAAAAATATATATTTTTAATTGCATGTTTTAAATCAAAAACGTATTTATGATTTCTTTTTGAATAAATGCTCTTATTCTATCAAGATAGTAGTTTGGTATATGAGAAATACTTCAGAATAGGCCTTTATATACATTTATGAATTATTTATTAAAAAACTTTAAATTCTATTCTAAGTTAATTCTAGATGTATATTTATGATATTTTTACTTGATACATATAATACAATTTTATTTTTGTTAGAATTAAGTGCATATAAACTTCTAAACTTTATTTTTATTTGAGGCGATATTCGAATCGGCAGATTCTGCCGTATGACGCAGTTTTCCCGCCGCCACCTTTTTTCTGTCAGGAACTTTCTTTGAGTAAATCAGTTATCTAGCTCATCCACAAATGAAACATGGGTTTCTTAAAACAGTTAGACGTCGAAAATTTCAAGTCCTGGCGAGGAAAACAGACCATCGGTCCATTTAAAAGGTTTAATTGCATAATTGGCCCTAATGGATCAGGTAAGTTGGTAATTAAGCTAATTTGCGTGGCTAATCTTATAAAACCATTCGCTACTGTATATAGTTAGCGTAATTTTGACAAATAAACGTGCTACACACGGTTTTGAAGAAATATCTCCCAATATGTTTAACATTTCTTAACGTTAGATATTGTTAGTTATCTGTTATAGCTATTTATAGTTATCTGTCTATTAATCGTATTTTACGTTTCTTACGTCATTATTTTGTATAGATTTAGGCAAATCTAATATCATTAGGCTCTTAAAGGGATTTAAGTTAATATTAAGAACATTAATGGCGCCAAAACGTGTCATTTTACGGACTAAATACGTTTTTAAAAAATATCAGACATCTAACATGCAGAATTATTGATATATGTAACGTTAGTGTTATGTTTTGTATTGTATACTAGTCTAGTAAAGTGTAGTAAGTATGGCATATAAATACATTGGCATCTTTTCATACCATCAGTGTACCACAGTACCACCGCAGTACTATTCTTTAAGTATAATAGCAGTAAAATAAATGGTGCATGTAATGTTTATGAGGCATCATCAGTATTGATTACTATCATTGATTCTTGTTTTTTTCCCCCTCGCAAGGCAAATCTAATGTCATGGATGCTCTTGGATTTGTTATGGGAGAGAGAGCTGTAAATCTTCGTGTCAAACACACCAGAGATCTCATACATGGTGCCCACATTGGCAAACCCATGTCCACCTTCGCCAGCGTGAGCATGATCTACTGTGGAGACAATAATGAAGAAATTGTCTTCAGCAGGCGCATTTCAGGTGAGTGTGATTTTGAGTTCAGGTAAAATACAAATATAAAACAAGTTTAAACATTTATTTTTTTGTTGGTATGATTCACGTTTTACAGGGGATTCGTCTGAGTATCGTGTGAATGGTACACCGGTCACATTAGCGAAGTACACTGGACAGCTGGAGAAGATTGGCATTGTGGTGAAAGCAAAGAATTGTCTGGTGTATCAGGTGCTTCAGCGGTCAACAGTTGTTGGTTATCAGCCTCTATGATAAAAGATAAGAATAACTTTTATTCATACACTGATCATCAGGGTGCTGTGGAGACCATTGCCATGATGAATTCCAAAGAGCGAACAAAGATGTTTGAACGAATCAGCAGCTCTGGAGAGCTGAGCGCAGAGTACGACGCCAAGCTGGCGGCCCTGCAGAAAGCCAAAGAGGACACCCAGTTCCACTTTAACAGGAAGAAAGCAGCTACAGCTGAGAAGAAACAAGTCTTTAAAGATAAGACTGAGGTATTAATCTAAAGAACTGTCAGATGTGATGTCAAAATGTTTACATACTCTTAATGTATTTGTCTTGATCCTGTCAGGCCGAAAAATATCAGGCGCTAGTGGATGAACACAGTGAAAGCAAACTCCAGCTGACTCTCTTTCAACTCTTCCACAATGAGAAAAAGATAGACACACAGTCAGACTCGCTGAGGGAAATGCAGGATGCTGCAGCGCAGCAGAAGAACAGCCTCGACGACTGGGAACAAACTATGAAGGCTCAGAAGAAAGAACATGGGCGGCTGAACAGAGAACATCAGCAGCTGGAGAAGGAGATCAGGTTGGGTCACTGGCAATGCATTTTGACTGCCAATGTCTTTGATGAAAAATTATATTAAATATATACATGTATAAAAATCTTTCAGATCTCAAGAGCAGATTCTCAATCAGCAGAGGCCTCAGTACATCAAAGCTAAAGTGAACACCTCCCACCACGAACAAAAAGTGGAGGAGGCACACCGTTCTCTGCAGAAGAACCGAAGTCAACAGGCCAGGAAGGAGCAGGAGCTAGATGAGCTAAGGAGCGAGCTGGTTGAACTGGAGAGGGCTTGGAAGGCTTCTGAGAGACAGATGGAGGAGGAAGCGGCTCAAAGAGGAGCTGGAGTGCAGCTAGAGGAGAGCCAGGTTAAAATGGGTGTTTTAGAAACACAATCTTTCTGGCAATATAATTGCAGTGGGAAAATAATAAATGAAATAAAAAGTGATGTTACTGGTTAATATTTTATTTCACCGACAGGGTCTTGACTGTATCAACAGAGCAGAAATTGTTTAAATGTGAAGTTTTAGATCTTTTATATGCATGTTAAACAGTTTGTCTTGATGCAGATGGAGCGGTATAAGGAACTCAAAGAGCTGGCCAGAAAAAAGGGAGCCGTTTTAAACCAAACTGCAGAGAAGCTACACTGGGAGGTAAAAGCAGACCGTGAGAAGCTCCAGTTTGACCTGAGGAGGAAAAGCGAGATACAGGTAGGCTTCTGTCTTTTTGCAACCTCATGAAGATGCATAAAACATACGCTACACAAAAAATGCCAAAAAAGGTAATAAATGGTTGTTTGCAGGCAAATATTAAACACAGTCAAACTCGGCTGGAAGATTTCAGCAGAAGGGCAGAGAAGCTGGAGGAATTTGCCAACACTACTAGGTTTGACAATCTCACATACCTTAGCATTAATAAGAGCTGGAGTTTTAGACCTTGTAGCAGTATGATAGTGTTTTTGTTTTGTTTTAAAAGAGACCCATTATGCCACTTTATACAAGGTGTAGGAATGTCTCTGATGTTTCAGCTCAAAATACCTTGTAGATAGTTTATTATATAATTATAAAAAAGCCTATTCTGAGTGGAAGCAGAAATGCACTTGTTTCATGCATGTCTCTTTAAATGCAAATGAACTACTGCTCCCTGCTCCCTTTTCCAGAATAGAGCTGTTTTTACAGCTCATACCTCAGATATTCTGCCATAAAATCTGTTTGGTTATGATTATCGTGTCTGTCGTGCTGAAATCACGTGAAACATTTGAAGCACATGCACAGAAAGCGGCTGTCACACAGGATGCGAGTACTAAACGAAGTTCTCTTTCATGTTTTTTGCACTTATAAACTGTCAAATACACACAAGTTTATAAAACACACCTGTGTAAAAACACACTGGTATACCATTGTCGCTTCCAGTGCCTTGGGTGGAAACGTGCAGAGTAGGGGGCAGTAATATTATAATAAGATTTACATCAAGGGGGAGAAAAATCTGAGCAGCTTGTTTTTTCACAAGCTTGCAGAGAAAGACTTGGCAAAAAAAAAAAAACTGGGTTGTTGTTGTTTTTCATGTTTTCTGGGTTGGTAGATGCACAAGGGACTTGATTAGAGCACTTAAACATGGAAAAAGTCAAATTTTCATGATGTCACCTTTAATTGACATATTGGAGTAACTGATTTGCCCCTCCCCTCTTTAATTGATTAACATGAGTCAGTAGAGCTGTTTGAGTCTCATTTATTTATTTTATTTTTAAGGAACGCTCTTGAGGAGCAGCGTCAACAGGAAGAGCTGCTGGCAGAGGAGCTGTCGAGAGGCTTTGTGCGAATGGAGCAGGTGAACATGGAGCTCACCCAGGTGCTGACCGAGCTGCAGAACGCTCGTCTTGACAGCCAAGAGAACCGACGTCAGCAGAGACGAGATGAGGTCCTGGAAAGCCTCAGGAGACTCTATCCTGATGGAGTGGTACTGTAACAATCAATTTACACACCCCTCCAATGCCAGTGAAGCATCTGTTGTTTGACATTTATAATGTGACAAAGTTTCTATTTCACATACATGCTATTCTGCTAAGACGTTCTATTTATCAAAGTATCCTGAAATAAACGTTTCACGGTTTCCACAAAAATATTAAGCGGCATAATTCTTCTAATTCAGTTCTTGACTCTTTTCAGTATGGCCGTCTAGTGGATTTGTGCCAGCCCATTCACAGGAAATACCAGGTCGCTGTCACCAAGGTGTTTGGCAAAAACATGAACGCTATTGTTGTGACATCTGCGAAAGTGGCTCATGACTGCATCCGATTTCTGAAAGAAGAAAGAGCTGAACCAGAGACATTCCTGCCTATTGACTATATAGATGTAAGTGATCAGTCAGAAGTGAATAATTATGCATTTATTTTTATTTGCTTAAAGGAACACGCCACTTTTTTTGAAAATGGGGGTCCGGGTCTGGCAGTAGCACTTTTAGCATAGCTTAGCACAGATCAGTGAGTCCGATTAGATTGTAAGCATCAGAAGAGTACAGAAGAGTAGAGTTGTCAAAAGGTACCGGGTTCAGTACTTTCAGTACTGAATTTTTTAAAATGTCAATTCCTGCTCACATTTGAGCGCTGTTGAGCCGATTTTTAAACATCGCTGATTGGCCATAGTGTTCACGCGCTCAACATGACTGTGATTGGCTACAATGATAAGCGCTTCACGCTCCTCACGGAGCGCTCACACATAAGCACAACGGAAGCATTTGAAAGCTGTGTCTGTCAGCAGATCCATCTATATGCAGATGTATTAGCCAATCAGCGATGTTTAAAAAAATCTGCTCAACAGCGCTCAAATGTGAGCGGGAAATGGACATTTTTAAAACTTCAGTACTGAACTCGGTACCTTTTGACAACTCTACAAAAGAGTGAAGTTTTAAATAGTAAAAATGTCATCATTATATATGGTCATATTTGAGCGAGATGCTATCGGTCTAATCAGATTCAATGATCTATGCTAAAAATGCTAGGGTCCGCCAGACCCAGAGATTGGCTGAATGGATTCGAAAACGGTAAAACTCAACTCTTTAAGTCTAGGGGAGTTGGACAATGAGCCTATTTTCAAAAAAAAGTGAAGTGTTCCTTTTAATTTGAAGTAGTCTTTATATATGGTTCCAGTAGCAAAGAGTGTTCTTTCCTTGTACTTGCATCAGGTGCGGCCTCTGAATGAGCGTCTAAGGGAAGTGCAAGGAGCCAAGATGGTAGTAGATGTGGTTCAGTGCGCTCAAAATGCCCCTCAGCTTAAGAGGGTGATCCAGTATGTGTGCGGGAACTCTTTAGTTTGCGAAACTATAAAAGATGCTCGTCGGATTGCCTTCGATGGCCCTGAGCGCCTTCAGGTGAGTGCATGCATCTGTATGCGGCCAGATCACCATCATATGTGACCCTGGACCACAAAAACCAATCAGTGAATTTGTAGCAATAGCCCACAATACATTGTATTGGTCAAAATTATTGATTTTTCTTTTATACCGAAATCATTACGCTATAAAGTAAAGATCAGGTTCCATGAACATATTTTGTAAATTTTCAACGTTAATATATCAAAACTTAATTTTTGATTAGTAATATGCATTGCTAAGAACTTCATTTGGACAACTTCAAAGGCATTTTTTTTTCTCAATATTTTTATTTTATTTTTGTTTATTTATTTTTATTTTATTTTTTTTGCACCCTCAGATTCCAGATTTTCAAATAGTTGTATCTCAGACAAATATTGTCCCACATCAGTGGAAAGCTTATTTATTCAACTTTCAGATGATGTATAAATCTCAGTTTCAAACAATTGACCCTTATGACTGGTTTTATGGTCCAGGATCACAAATGCAATGCCAATCACGTTAATCCTAAACTTAAGACGTGGCACTTGTGAAATGTTTTGTTTAGACGGTGGCTCTTGACGGCACCTTGTTTCGCAAGTCTGGGGTGATTTCAGGAGGCACGTCAGACCTGCGCAGTAAAGCTCGACGCTGGGAGGAGAAGGATATGAACAAACTGAAAGAGGAGAAAGATAAGTTGTCGTCCGAGTTGCGTGTAAGTGTTTTGGATTACTACTAGAAATGTGTGACAGCAGATAAGCAGTGAAAAAATGTAAATGTATTTATTTTCATATGCCTGTTAGCATATGTTTGATGTTTATTATGCAGCTGTGTGGAACAGGATTTTGGACCAATGAGATTTAATATAAAAATTCTCATTAGTATGGAATGCATTTAGAGCTTTCACTTTGTTATAAAATGTATGCTAATGTTGTTGATTTATGTGCAGGCTTTGATGAAGCTGAAGCGCAAAGAGGAGGATTTAAAGCAGATTAGGGCTCAGTCTCAGGGAAACCAGACTCGCCTCAAATACTCCAACTCAGAATTGGAATCCATACGCAAGAAGAGCATCCCAGCTTGTCAGACTGCAAGTCACATACTCTTTCTCTCTCTGTATTTTCTTTTCATGACTTTTAAACAACTCTGGTACTCTTATAAAAGTCTTACATGTGTTTGTGAACTTTAGGAGATTTCCAAACTCAGGAGTGAGCTTTCCAACCTCGAGGCCCAGATTGAGATACAGACTGAGAGTGTAGAACTAAAGGATAATGAGATGAAGGCCGTCAGAGACCAAATTAATCAGGTCATTTGATTTAAGTGTAACATTCTCTTGCAGTGTTGGAAACCTGGAAATATCAAGTAGTTTTAGAGTTGTTTTCAAGAGCTGGAAAAGACTTTCAGTGAGCAATCAGTATGGTGTATTTTTTTTTTTTTTTTTTTTTTTTATTTTATTTATTTTTTTTTTTTTTTGGGTCAAGTGCAGCCTTGAGCCAATCAGTTTCTGACTAATATATTGGTCTGTGAATAAGTGTATTTACTCATTATGGACTGCTCTGGAAAAAATATTCTTGGCTGCGAATTCATATTTGTAAATCTGGACTACAAAACCAGTCATAAGAGTTGTGTGTGTGTTTTGTGTTTGTTTGTTTTTTTTGTTTGTTTTTTTTTTTGAAAAATGAGATTTATACATCATCTGAAGCTGATAAATAAAGCTGAATAAATAAGCTTTCCATTGCATTGATGTATGGTTTGTTAGGCTAGGACAATATTTGGCCGAGATGCATCTGTTTGAAAATTGAAATTTGAGGGTTCAAAGAAATCAAAATATTGAGAAAATCGCCTTTAAAGTTGTCCAAATGAAGTTTTTAGCGATGCATATTACTAATCAGAAATTGTTTTGATATATTTATCATGTGACATGATTTTTGGCATGAAAGAAAAATTGATAGTTTTGACCCATACAATGTATTTTTGGCTATTGCTACAAATATACCCATGCTACTACCCCATGTTTTGTGGGTCACATTTGTAAGTGCAAACATTGATTCCTCCATACTCCATAGTTCTGTTTCTTTCTTTCATCTTAGATTGACGATTTGGTGTTTGCGGACTTCTGCGCAGAGATTGGTGTGGCTAACATCCGTGAGTACGAGCAGGATTATCTCCGAATGCAGCAGGAGATTGAGAAGAAGCGGTAAGACCTGCACAAATAGAGCCTGCCCATATTATGCATATATACAATATAGCATGAAATATAATTCTAGTTTAATAAATCTCTTGATTGTCCAGCCTGCAGTTTGAGTCCCAGCATACCCGTCTAAGTACCCAGATGGAGTATGAACAGGCTCAGTTGGAGAAACTTGTCAAACAGATGAAGAAGATAGAAGAGACCATGGAAAAAGAGGAGAACGTTGTTATCAGCTTGAAAGAGGCAAACTCGCTTGTTTCACTTTATATCTTTATTTTCAGAGGGGAAAAAAAAAAACAAAACAAGAAATTATGAAAATTGTTGGATAATAATGACGATAATAATCGTCTCTATCACAGTCACACGCTCATGTGATGTTGCTGTGCTACGTGGTCACAAAAAAGTATTGTTTGCACACATTTTTAAGCATTGCGGTTTAAAAACAAGTGATTTTAAGCCATTAAAATTCAGCCAGCAGTGAAAGTGAACTCATTTTGCTATGTCTGTGCACTATCTGAGAGATCGCTTTTAAAGACGTGCACACACGTGAAGACGAAGCTCAGATTGTGGGAGTATTAGAGTAATTGTTGTAACTTTATAGGCCTTGAACAATAAATACACACACTCATATGTGTTAAAATGCCCGTCTTTGCAAGTATCCTCATAAATGCAGTAAATTAGGTAGTAAGTGAAAGCAAACAGCTGAGAAAGAAAACTCGTTTAACAGTATATTGGCTCAGGGCAGCTCTTAAAGTGACAGTTGTCTAATATTCCTGCTGTCTGTAATTCATGGTAAACAAACAACAAAAGAGTGAAAATCTCTCACGGCTCTTGACTAAACCATTTTTGTAACTTCAGTAAGAAGAAACACAGTAGTCAACATTTGAAGTGGATCAAAAAAGTTAATCAAAGTTGTCCTAAGACATGAACGGGTATTGTTTTGATTTTAGGACAACTTTGAGAGTATTTGATCCACTTTAAATGTTGACTACTATATACATGTAATTTACACAGTGAAGTATAAGTTTTTATACATTCGATGACTTTATACCAGGGGTCACCAAACTTGTTCCTGGAGGGCTGGTAGAGTTTACCTCCAACTTTCCTCAACACACCTGCCTAGAAGTTTCAAGTATACCTAGTAAGACCTTGATTAGCCGGTTCAGGTGTGTTTGATTAGGGTTGTAGCTAAACTCTGCAGGAACACTGGCCCTCCAGGACCGGGTCTGGTGACCTGCTTTATACAATGTATGTAGCGTTTCTTATTTATTTGTTCTACTGTAGTGTTTTTTGTTTTGTTTGTTTGTTTGTTTTTTTTTTTTTTTATTTATTTATTCCCTGTGTCCCATTGCTTGTAATTAGTTTCTTATTCTTAGTTAATCGCTGACAGTTTACTTGTATTCAGTGAGCTTTTTTTTTTTTTTTTTTTTTTTTTTTTTTTTTTTTTTTCCAAATTTAGACTAGTATTCACACGAGTAATATATATTGTTACCGAGAAATAAATATACTTGTATGATTTTGGTCATATCGTCCATCTAGGGTTGGTCAATATGGCAAAAAAAAATAAAAATCATTTATTTATTTTTTTTCTTTCTCAGAATGGTCTTTTTTTTTTTTTTTTTTTTTTTTTTTTTAACTGATTCAAGCTACTTTTTCTTTATTAACCCTCTAGTTAAAGAAAAGTGTATTCCAAGTGCACCACATGTGTAGTTGTCACCATGATGTAGATGTTAAAGAAATCTCTTGTTAAATATATTTGCAGAAAAACTACAACTACATCTTGTACAAACTTGTCTTGTGTATATATTATATGCTAAGAAATAATGCAAGGAAAATGCTTTAGAAAAATCTCAAAAGTCAACGCAATTCAAATTCAAAATGACTGAAAGTATAACTGACTATTATTAACTATAAATGTTCTGTGAAAACAATGAACAGCAGCTTAGAGCCTGTCATCATGACGCAAACATGAAATATCAGACATACAGTAGTAGTTCTTCACAGGTTTTTTTATTTCCATTATTTATTTATTTTTTGATGTAAACATGGACTCGTTTGACCATTGCGCTCGTGTCTCTTGCATCATCTCGTGCATGAAACTGCATTATAAAAACACTGCGCTCAGGTTGAAAGTTTACTCCCCTCTTCACATCTTTGTCAACACAAAAGCACAATCCGTGTGAATGGCGTCTAGAGATATGAGCACGTCACATGTGAGTGGGTAAATCACATGCACTGACATGCGGTTGCATCGTTTTTTTTCTGTTTACTGTAATCATTGGCAAATTGTCAAAGTGTCTAATTCTAACGTTTGGTGATACTTCTATTCAAAATCAGGATTCCTGGAATTCTAAGAACGAAGTCGTGCCAAAACATTCAATTCGAATGAATCGATAAAATCACCCAGCCCTAATTATAATAGATATAAAAAATGGTTCTGACATGTTTTTGCTGTTGTTTTTTTGTACTTCTAGTATTTGAAGTACCGCTCTCTGTTCCCACATTTCCACCAGGTGGAAGATAGACTTATGATAGCTGTGGAGCAGACGCAATCTAATCTCATCGAACTGAATAACCAGCTGTCAAAAAAGGCAAATTTAGTTAAAGATGCCAAAACAGAGCTGGACAAGACTCTTAAAGGCTTCCAGGAGAGATCCAGGTGGGCATCTGAGCATGATGATGATTGATCTGTAAAACAATGCTTAGACCATTGTTGACTTGATTTGTTTTATTTATCTTTTACTTTGTTTGTCCGAAGGGTGCTGGTGAAGCTTCAGAAGGAAATGATCTGCAGAGAGGCGGCTCTAGAGCACCTGAGACTGAGCAAACACAACCTGCTGCTGGCCTGTAAGATCAACGGCTTACCGTTGACTCTGATCTCTGGAGCATTAGATGACATCTGTGACATACAGGTGCAAACAGAGGGTCAAATCTACTCAAAACAACATAGCACAGATTATTCCATTATGTGTTTTTGTTATTCTGCATGTTAAGTTTCCTCAAATTTTATTGCAGCTGGACCCAGAGTCTCAGAGCGTCACAACTCGGGGCATTTTTGAACGAGAGGCGCAAATGGTGTTTGATTATTCAACACTGGACAGTGGCCTTAAGGTGAAAACATGATGTAAAAACTGTTACTCACAGCAGTCATTCTTATGGTGTGGAAGTGTTTTTGACTTTATGTGTGTGTGTAGGACCTCACCGAAGACAGTGAAGTGGAAGCTGAGTTGGAGAAGCTCAAAGAGGGGGTCTCCTCTCTGGAGTCCATGATAATGATGTCAAGAGCTCCCAACCTGAAAGCTCTAGAAAAGATCAGAGAGGTGAAGGACAGCTTCCGGGAAGTCATGGATGGTACGGAACAAATACACACTTTTATATCAGGGTATTGACCACTACTGCAATCGGGGTTCGTACAAGGTGCTTAAAGTGCTTATAATTCTAATTTGACTTTCTGAAATTTAAAGGAAAAGTCCACTTCCAGGACAAAAATGTAAAGATAATGTACTTACCCCCTTGTCATCCAAGAGGTTCATGTCTTTCTTTCATTAGCCATAAAGACAGTGTTTTTTGAAGAAAACATTTCAGGATTTTGTCTCCATATAATGGACTTCTTTGGTGCCCCGATTTTGAACTTCCAAAATGCAGTTTAAATGCGGCTTCAAACAATCCCAACCAAGGAAGAAGGGTCTTAACAGATAACAGGGATCTGTTATTTTCATTAAAAAAAAAAATACAATTTAGATACTTTTAAATCTTAAATGTTCATCTTGTCCTGTTCTCCCTGAACTGTGTATTCTGGTTCAAGACAGTTGGGGTATGTCGAAAAACTCCAATCGTATTTTCTCCCTCAACTTCAAAAATCATTTTAAAATCATCCTACATCGCTGCAGAAGTACCGACCCATTTTTAATTAAATAACATGAAAATGTAACTACAACATGATTCAAGCAACTTTTTCTTTATTAACCCTCTAGTTAAAGAAAAGTGTATTCCAAGTGCACCACATATGTAGTTGTCAACATGATGTAGTTGTTAAAGAAATCTCTTGTTAAATATCTTTGCAGAAAAACTACAACTCCAATTGTATTTTCTCCCTCAACTTCAAAAATCATTTCAAAATCATCCTACATCGCTGCAGAAATACCGACCCAGTTCTTGCAAAGTGAACATGCAAAGAAGATCAAACACCTTTAACAAAAAAAGTAAAACTGCGATTTATAGGACGATTTTGGAGTTGAGGGAGAACATGGGATGGGAATTTTTCAACACATCCTAACAGTCAACGGAAAAAAATCAGAGTCCAGGCAGTGTAAATTGTATTGTTTTTATGAAAATATCTGATTGTTTCGTTAGACAAGACCCTTCTTACTCGGGTGGAATTGTTTACAACTGCATTTAGGGTCATTTGAATCCGCATTTAAACTGCGTTTTGGAAGTTCAAACTCAGGGCACCACTGAAGTCCGCTATATGGAGAAAAATCCTGAAATGTTTTCTTCAAAAAAACATAATTTTTTACGGCTGAAGAAAGGAAGACATGAACATGAATTATCTGTAAATTTTTGTTCTGGAAGTGAACTTCTCCTTTAAGGCCTGGAAAACCCTTAAAAATAGCAAAATTCCTGAAGAGGTACTTAAAGTCCTTGAATTATTGAAAGTCAGTGCACCTATGAAACTAGTGCTTAATATTTTATAAGCAATTTTTTTTTTCGCAATTAATAAAACGTTAAAACTAAATGCATGTTGTTGTTGTGTGTGTGTGTGTGTGTGTTTTGTTGTTGTTGTTGTTGTTTTGTTGTTGTTGTTGTTTTTTTTTTTTTTTTTTTTTTTTTTGTTGTTTTTTTTTTTTGTTTGTGGACTATTTCAGTTAATGTCAAAGCTATAGAGCTAAAACAGTAGTAGTGACAGTTTTGTGTAAACATGGCTGAAGACAGATGAACCAAATCAATTAAATTAGTAATTTAAACTGGAACCGCTCTGATTGATTCAAACTTTTTACTACTTTTCAATTCACTAACAAAAACCAGAACAAATTAAAAGAGCCATTCATTTTCAAATTTTGAAGTCACTTGTAATGATTTTAAAAACCATTGCATGGCAACATGATTGACTGTTTCGAAATGCTTCCATCGGATCACGTATCATGAATCATGTTATCCAGGTCGTTTATTGTGAATAACCCTGATTTCAGTGGCGGCTACTGGTCTGTCAAATAGGGGAAGCTCATTTTCGGCCTACATCATAAAATTGTCTATTTATTTAAAAGTAAAATCTGCCCTACGTTCCTTTTCAAGAAAATGGTCTGTGACCCTGTCGTACCAACTAGGCGTCTTTTCCAGTGACTTGACCAGTGTCCTCTCAGTGGCCAGCAGAGCTAGGCTGCTTAAACGATCTAAAAAAAATATTAAACTCTGTAAAAGTGAAACAAGGAATGTGGTGTATAATTGTGTGAAATGTATGATGAAAATCAAGCAATTTCGCCAAGCAAATATAAAGAAATAGGTTGCAGCAGTTTTTATTTCGACTGAACTTGAGAAATCCGCGATGGGACTGAGCGCGAATAGCTTCAGCGATTCCTTATAGTACAAAATCGCTGTCAGTCAAAAGGAGATGCAATCTTTCAACAGACCCTCCAATCATCACGCAGAAGCTCGGAGTCCAGGCCAGCCCACTCCTCATTTGCTCCTCATTCACCCCCAGAGACGCTGAGCGTCCGTGGGCGGGACATAATCGCAGCGTTTATCCAATGACCGTCTAGTTTCAAAGCACTGAAAAAAAACGTTCAAAGCAGCCGCATTGAAGTCAATGGACGCTGGGCTTCAACGGGGAAATGCACTGTGACGCTACGGGAATGTATGAGAAGAAAATCAAGTCAGCCGACCTGCTATATCTAACTGATTCTGAACGAACTCGTCTTTGAGATGAACGTTTTCTAACGCATTTTTAGTCAATAAAATGTTAATACAATAGTACATAATTTGACCATTAATTTTGTGACATTATAGGGGAAGCTGAGCTTCCCTTGCAGTCTTAAAGAAATCGCCACTGCCTGGTTTGGGCTCAAGTTTGTTGTTGTAATGCATCTATCCATGACACAATATACTGATCATATTTGTTTGATTTTACTTTTCCATAATTGCAAACCCTTCTGTGGATCAGCATTTGAGACCAGCACACACGCCACTAAGAAATGCAGTCAGGAGTTTGAGCAAGTGAAGGCCAAACGCTTCCATCTCTTCAGCAAGTGCTTTGAACACGTGTCTGTCGTCATCGACCAGATTTACAAGAAACTCTGTAGGAACGCCAGCGCTCAGGTCAGTACTTGACTCTTACTCATTCAGTAACTTGTTTGTTGTATTGTTGTATCAAACTTTGTATGAACATGTCTATCAGGCCATTCTCACTGCTGAGAATCCAGATGAGCCCTACCTGGACGGCATCAACTATAACTGTGTGGCTCCTGGGAAACGATTCATGGCAATGGACAACCTGTCAGGAGGAGAGAAGGTCATCGCCGCTCTCGCTTTGGTCTTTGCCATTCACAGGTGGACAACAACAACTTGAAATACTACAGACCTACTTCTTGTTAATGGAGAAGTTCACTTCCAGAATGAAAATTTCCTGATAATTTATTCTCTCCCATGTCAGCCAAGATGTTCATGTCTTTCTTATTTCAGTTTTAAAGAAATTAAGGTTTTTGACGAAAACATTTCAGGATTTTTCTCCATATGGTGGACTTCAGTGGGGGCCAACAGGTTGAAGGTCCAAATTGCAGTTTCATTGCAGCTTCAAGGGACTCTACATGATCCCAGCCAAGAAATAAGGGTCTTACCTAGCAAAACGAAAGGTCATTTTCTAAGAAAAATACAAATTCATATACTTCTGACCACAAATGCTCATCTTGCACTAGCTTGACCTCACATATTATGTAATCATGCACGTGTGACATGGGTGGAAATACAGACTGTGTTTACAAAGCGAAAGTGCAAAGAAAACGCCCTTAAAAGGGTAAAACAGTGATGTCAGATGATTTTGAAAGTGGAGGAGAAAATAAAATGTTTTTCATACCTTACCCTTTTTAACCAAAGTACACAGATGATGAACTAGCTGTGTGTGACTTTTCCAACATGATTATGCATTGCTTGAAGACGCACATGCACAGTGCAGAGCTGGTGCACAATGAGCATTTGTAGTTGAAAGGTAGGGCTGCCCTAGAATAAAGATTTTTCTGGTCGACTAGTAGTTGTTAATTTTAAGCATTAGTTGACTAATCGCATGTTTATTAATAAACCATTTAAATCATAATAATGAGCCTTTTAATTGTGTACATAGCCCAATAAGCCCTCAAGCGCACACATGAAGCTTGTTACAGCACACCAGAAGAAGTAATGATTATGAATGTGTCATGGAAGACCGGTGAGGAGGCTGCATTAGCATTTTAATAATTCCTTGATAAACTAGTGCTTTCTTTGTTTTTGGCTTAAGAGATAAAGTCTGTGACTCGTCATCTCCGCAGTAGGCTAGTCAAGTCACCTTTATTTATATACCGCCTTTAACAAAAGTACAGAATTGTGACAAGGCGGCTAGTGAATGTGCCTGTACGCATGTTTCATATGAATTACATAATCTTAGAATATTTGTTTTCCATTTGAATTGGTTCATTGGAAGTAGATATTTGACTCTCTGTAGATATATTTTCATGTCTGTAAGTGTAGACCGAGTTCCAGGTAACTTTATTTTTTTATTTATTTATTTTTTTCTCCCTTGACACGTTCAAGTTCAGAGACCGAGATGGCAGAAAATGCATCCCGTTTGCTTTTATTATTTTACAACTGCTTTTTTTGTTGACAAATGTTTTGTTATTGTGAGTGCGCACAAATGCAGAGTCTTTGCGAATTCGAATGATGCATTATAGGGATGCGCCAAACCGAACGTGTGTGTGTTTTTTTTTTTTTTTTTTTTTTTTTTTTTTTTTTTTTTTGTGGTGTTTTGTCCCCCCCCCCCCCAAAATGTGATTTATACAGATTTGTTTTGCTTTTCAAAGAAAAAAATATTAACATTATTAACATTCTAATAGACATTATAGCCTACCAACAAAGCACAAATTAACTTAAAATTACTAAGGTAGTAAAATAATATTCTTTGGTTATTTAAGACCCCTTCTTGAATCAGGCATGTGTTGTTGTTGTTTTTTTTTTTAAATGTACAAATAAATGCAGCCTTGCTGAGCGAAAGAGACTTCTTTTAAAAGATTAGAAAATATTACAGATCCCAATTTGAACACTATGTGTGAATGTTACAATAAATATATTAATATTTTTGTCTTTTTATTTTATTTGTACAGAACAACTGTAAAATTACAATAAAAAATACAGTTTATATACTTTTTAATGCCAAACGCTCGTCTTGTCTTACTCTGCTTGGACTGTTTTTGTTCTGGTTTGTGCCAGGGTATGTCAAAAACATCCAAAATCCAAAATCATCCTATATCGCTGTTTTACCTTTTTGTTAAGGGTGTTTGATCTTGTTTGCATGTTCATGTTGCAAAGACTGGGTCTTTTTTTTTTTTTTTTTATAAATAACCGATCATTTCCTTAGACAAGACCCTTCTTCCTCGTCTGGGATAGTTTACAACAGCATTTGAGATCGTTTGAAGCCGCATTTAAACTGCTTTTTGGAGGTACAAAATCACCATACCAGTCAATTATACAGAGAAAAATGCAGAAATGTTTTCTTCAAAAATAATTTCTTTACGACTGAAGAAAGAAAGACATGAACATCTTGGATGACAAGGGGGTGAGTACATTATATGTGAATCTTTGTTTTGAAAGTGGACTTCTGCTTCAAGTAATATCTGACTATAAACAGACATGTATTTGCTGTGGGAGAAACATGTAAAAGTCACCTTCATTTAATTTTTAGCTTTCGTCCTGCTCCTTTCATTGTGCTGGATGAGGTGGATGCTGCCCTGGACAACACAAATATTGGCAAGGTAAGACGAGCATCAGTTTTTCAAAACGTGGTGTTCTGATGTTGCCTATCTGTCATGAAGGAAAGACATTTGTTTTCATACAGGTTACAGGATTTTTCCAGATGATGTCCAGAGAGAGCTGCCAGATCATTGTGATCTCGCTGAAGGAGGAGTTCTACTCCCGGGCAGACGCACTTCTTGGAGTCTATTCAATGGTATACGTGCACCAATCTCATCACACAAACTTAATTTGGGAGACCCTGTAAAATGAGTGAGACTAGTTAGTCCATGTCCTTTTTTGATGTCATAAATATCATCATGTTTAGAAATGTTTATAAAAATTATTTGACAGCCTCTTCAAGTTCTGGAGGGTGTTTGATTCATCCTGTTCATATCTTAACTTTCTCATTGTCACCACTTCTTTTACAGTTTGACGAATGCATGTTTAGCAGTCTGCTCACCCTGGACCTCACCCCATACCCACTCAACGACGAGAACGCCACAGACAGAGAGAAGGACAAATGATGGGTGGACAGCAGATAATGTGAAGGATAAAATGTTCATTGTTAAAGAAAAAGGCAATTAAAAGTGTTTAAAGGATTGAATGTTCAGCTGCTAAATTTAATTACCTATCATCATTTAACCGGTTTGAGCTGTTTTTTTAAAAGTACATTTTTTTGTATTTACATTTTGAATGTTTAAGTTGATCTGTGATACAACTTTATAAGTGTTTCATGTTCAAGCAGTTTTACGTGTTATTGGTCAATGCCCGTTTGCATTTGTTCATTGTGGAGAGTAATTTTAATACACTTTTAATGTTTGCATTCGTGGAGACTTCTGTCATTTATTAGTAGTTGTGCAAACTGTACACTGTACACTTTGACCTGTCTCTCTGTCACTAGGGTGGGGTTTCAGCAAAACATCAGCCTCTGTTATTCTATTCTATTCTATTCTAGTCTTTCTTGTCCCTGCTTCTCTTCTCGTCTCCTCGTATATAAAGCTTTGCTTATAGCAACTCCAATGGCATCTTACACAGTGGTCATCGTCCCTCTCAAGAACAGTCCTACCAGTCTGGATGCATTGCAGTTCTTCCTCTGGGTTAGTTTGCTTTTCCTTATGTTTTCTTATTTGTAATGCGTTTTTCTTTTTCCTTAGGTGTGCTTTTAAAGCGATTCAAATATACTGTAACTGAAAGTACTGTATGTGTTAGACTCATTCACGTTTTTAAAAAAAAAATGCGACAAGCATAAATTTAGTCATGCAATTTATGTACTTCAGCTATTCTCATTCACAGATGTCAACTATCACAGTTCATCATGACATTCCTGTCTAGCTCTGAGGGGAATATTCAGTTCACAGCTCCTTAACACACACATTGTGGTCTATTTTTATTTTGTTTACTCTGCACAAAGCAATTGTGAAAACTTTGAGGCAGCCATGGAACCCAACAATAATATTGTCATTGATAATCATGCAAAAACCCAACTCCATATTGATTGTGACATTTTAAAAATGTAAGCGCATGAGTTTTATTTGCAGGTGAAGAAGCTGAAGGACTTAGAGAGGGAAAAGGATCTTCTGTGGATGGGATTGCAGGCTTTAGAGCAGCTGCGAGAGAAGTTATGTTTCAACCTTGAAGATGACATGGACAAGTTCAAGAAAGGAGAGTCGAGAGAAGTGAGTTTTATGTATGAATGTGTTTGTTTATACCTACTTGTGTTTAATGTATTTTCTATGCATCAGGTGTTTCCAGACACTCCCACCCTACTGTTGGCTCAGATCCATAGAGTGAACAAGTCCTTGAGGAATCTATTGTGTGACTCCAGGAATCTCACTGTTTCTGCAACAGAAGGTTATTCCTTTAACAATGCTGTGCAGAGTTTCTATAAAAGCATTTAGGTCACTCTTCATTGTCACTTTTAAATGACAAATCAGTGTATTGAAAGCAGTTTACCTTTTTGTTAGGTACTGAAGGACACCGGCCCTCTCCTTGCTTTTCAGAAGAAAGTGCTTGTTTTTGATCAGATGTTTGTTTTGATGTTCTGTACTGCATTTTCCTGTGTTTTATGCTTGAGTTGAAGTCGTCATTTTCTGTGCAATAAAGAAAACTTGCTTACTTGACTAGATTTCCAAAATGTACTCTACTGAATGGACGGAAGATACATCAGCTGCATTCTTTGAAATTTTTTGGCACTATTTGATTAAATGCAAAAGCAAAACACTTGTATTTATTTTTTAAATGAAAACTTGATGCATGCAATGAAATGTCATGTGAGAGCACTGTCGCATTTACTGGTCAACAAAAGACTGGAGTAGTTAAAATTATTTGAGGTTAATTTTAAAAGTAGGATTAAAATATAAAAAGGAGTATATATAATAGTGCTGTCAAATTGGTTAATTGCGATTAATCACATCCAAAATAAAAGTCTATATAAAATAAAAATTAAAATAAGAAAAAAAATGTATTTGTGTGTGTGCATATATGTATATTTATAGTTTTATAAATATATGAAAATATTTTATATATGTGTATATATATATATATATATATATATATATATATATTATATGTGTATTTATACATATACACACTATACGCAAATTATGTAATCAAAAACTTTTGTATGTGATTAATCGCGATTGATCATTTGACAGCACTAATTTAAAATGTTACAAAAACAACTGCTGTTTTTGAGAAAAGCAACCTGAAAAAAAATATATTGTGGTTTCCACAACTTGTCAACACGGACAATAATAAACATAGTAAAAATAATATCGACCACCAATAATAGTAAAGTACTAAAGGCTGGAGTAATGGCTGCTGAAAAATCAGCATTGGATCGCAAGTATAAAATTATATTTTAAAATATAAAATATTTTAATTAAATTGATACTTTATATATTTTTATAAAATTCGGAATAAGTACAATTTTTCATTTTTTCATATATATATATATATATATATATATATATACACACACACACACACACACACACCATTTTTGTATGTATTTAAATTTATATGTAAGTATATTTACATATTTAAAAAAAAATAGAAATCAGTATTTTTTCTGAATGAAAACATTTTGTAATATGATTTTCATGTACATTTTCCGTGGTAATGCAATGTCTGATTTTAAAATGCCTTTCAAAGGATGAATTTTGAAATTTTAAGTTTTGAACTGATATATAATTTCTTATGATATAAAGTGTGATAGGGAAAAAGGTAACGAAGAAAGTCTTTTGTGACAAAGGTCAGAACTTAAGTTGCACTCTTGACATATATTAACCTATTACTTTTCCTACATAATTCGTAACACAAAAATATGGTAAAATATCCATTTAGGAGTCTTAGACCTTTCCAACGATGTATAGTTTGTCATGATTAGATTAGGATTTATTATTATATAATTTATTCTTTTGATGGCAAAGCTGAATTTTACAGAAGCCATTACTCTAGTTTTCATTGTAACATAAAATCATTCTTAAATGTTAATTTGGTGCTCAATTATTATTAATATAATATAATATAATATAATATAATATATTATAGATTATAGTATAATACAATATAATATAATATAATAATAAATACTAATATTTTAAACATTATTGTGAGTTTTAATAGATAATAGAAGGATCTTAGTAAACATCTAAGAGTTTGCACCAGTTCTGTAGAATGGCCCATATATTACATTTTTTATATTATATAGAGAGTTCAGCTGCTGACCAATCCTGACTCAAGAGGAAATTAGGTCAAATTCCATTCATACATATTATATTATTTTTTAAGATATTTTTCAATGTGTCAAATTTGATCTAATTTATTTTAAGGCTTTTGCAAGTGGCTTACGAAAAGTGCCGAGACTTTTATTTTGAAGAGTAGTTTCATTGTGTTGGAGTTGGCGCTGAGTTCAAGTGTCGGTTACAGTGTACAGTGAGCAGATGAAAGGACGCGCCTTCAGAATGGAATCAAACTGACTGTTTGAGAATCATGTTGAGGAGCGCGAGCAGCTCGAGCAGCGGGAAGAGCAGCGCATCACGACGGAGCAGCTCTGTAGGGTTTGATGAATTCGGCTTTGCTCTCGGTAAGAAAAGAGACCAGAAACTCCAACACAGATGTCATGACTACAGGTAGATGTTTACTAATATACTAGTTCAGAACTCATTTCGTTTTCATAAATAACTCGATATATAATCTTTTGGCGAGTAACACTTTAACTGTGTTTTCCTCAGTTATCCTCAGCCCAATCCAGTTAAAGTGAAGGAACTGTGTGAATTTCTCAGTTACTGGAATGGATCCAGTTTTATCTGCAGAAATCAGGTGTGCGTGTTTCTCTTTATAACTAAGTTACACTAACAGTCACAAGTTTTTGAACAGTACGATTTTTAATGTCTTTTTAAAGAGGTTTCTTCTGCATTTATTTGATCCGGAGTACACCAAAAACAGTACAATTCTGAAGTATTTTTACTATTTAAAGTAACTGCTTCTATTTGAATATATTTCAAAATGTAATTGATTCCTCTGATTTCAAAGCTGAATTTTCATCGTCACATGATCCTTCAGAAGTCATTCTAATATTCTGATTTGCTGCTCAAAAAACAAAACAAAACCATTCATTGTTGTTATTATGTTGAAAACACTTACACTGACTGCAAGCTTTTGAATGGTATAGTGTATGATGTTGCAAAAGCTTTTTATTTCAGATCAGTTCTGGTCTTTGGATCTTTCTATTCATTAAAGAATCCTGGAAAAAGCAAACAAACATATGTGACCCTGGACCACAAAACCAGTCTTATGTTGCACGGGTATATTTGTAGCAACGGCCAAAAATACATCGGATGGGTCAAATTTATAAATTTTTCTTTTATTCCAAAAATCAGTAGGATATTAAGTAAAGATCATGTTCCATGAAGGTGTTTTGTAAATTTCCCACCGTAAATATATCAAAACTTAATTTTTAATAGTAATATGCATTGCTAAGAACTTCATTTGGACAACTTTAAAGGAGATTTTCTCAGTATTTTGATTTTTTTTGCACCATCAGATTCAACCATACATCAACAGAAAGCTTATTTATTCAGCTTTCAGATAATGTATACATTTTGAGAAATTTACACTTATGGTTTTGTGGTCCAGGGTCACATATTAGAATGATTTCTGAAAGATCATGTCGCACTGAAGACTGGAGTAATGATGCTGAAAATGTAGCTTTGATCACAGGAATAAATTACATTTTAAAATATATTCACATAAATAACAGCTATTTTAAATTTTAAAAATATTTCAAGAATTTTTATTTTGGATCAAATAAATGCAGGCTTGGTGAGCAAAAAAACATTAAAAATCTTACTGTTCAAAAACTTTTGACTGGTGTATATAACAATTGCCAAGGTTTAAGCAGAATTAAGAATCCATTTAAATTCACATAAATGTATACATCAACTCTACTGTTTTTAGAGAAATACATCTACTATAAAATATTCTTCACGTAAGAGTGAATGATTTATGTTTTATGGTAAAACGTTCTTCTTCTGTTGAATTTATTAAATTAACTTTCTGTTATTTTATAATTATGAATTTTGCCCAACACTGCATTTTAAAAGGTTTACATTAAAGTTTTATGTATTTAGTCATTTTTAACACGTTCCTTTTTCCCAATCTCAGATTGAGAGGTTTATCCGTATCGGTATTCCTCCAGCGATCCGTGGACGAGTTTGGAGATGCCTCCTGAATATCGACAGTCTCAGAGCTGCCAGCTCTTTTGATTATGAGGTGCAACCCCATCAATAAATGTGCAAACTTAAAGTATGGTGCACTACAGGTGTTTTCCCTTGGTTTTAACCCATTTCGATTGTTTACTTCAGGCATGTCAGGCAGAGATCCGTAAACCTCTGGTTGATCTTGGAGTCAGTGAGTACAGCATCATCCCTACTATAGACTCTCTAGTGGACACAGAGAACGAGATCAACAGCGGACAAGCATCAGATCTCCCCAGCGCTGACCTGACACTCTTCAAACAGATCGCCCTCGACCTGCGTGAGTTGTGCATTTGAATGGCCACTGAAATTGTGATATTTTCCATACATTTATTTGAATGTTAATTTGAATACTTTTATTTGAGTTGATTAAAATAATGTTTTTGTTTGAATTTGGCCAATATTCTAAAAACCACATGGGGGCGCTGCATAAACACTTTACACCATTTATACTTCCACATATACTGTACATTAATACATTTTGTATTGGAGTTTGCAATGTTTTGGCAGTTCAGTTGATGGTTTCATATTTGTCTGTATAGGAAGGTCATTTCCGACCCATCGCACTCTGATGGGGGACCGTCCGGAGGCTATTGAGGGCCAGGCCAAACTTTTCAGAGTGCTTACTGCGTTTGCCCGATATAATCCGCAGATTGGATACGTTCAAGGTAATAAGCTGCCTGTACTTCCACAAATGAGGTTACTGGCATTACTGAAATCTTACGCCTGTGCTTTTCCTGGTCCTGTCAAAGATTTTTAAGTTAAGTATATACTGAGGTTTGGTCTCAAGAGGGCAGTCAAGTGCCATCTTTTTGCTGTAGCATGTCACGCTTGTAATTTTGTTTGCATTTTTTTTCTGTGGAGCTAATTTAGTTAGTTTGCCCTTGACATTCAGGTCATAATGGGAGTATGTGATGCCTCAAGGTTTGTTTTCTTGCTCAGGGATGTCCTATATAGCTGCCGTGCTCCTGATGATCCTGTCTGAGGAAGAGGCCTTTTGGGCTCTGGTTGCTCTGTTAGAGAAACCAAAGTATCTCTCAGAGCTCTTTGATGCTTCTATGAAGAAGTAAGACAATCAGCTTTGCATAGAATATATAAATATAGCATACAACAGTGAAGTTAATACAGTTGATTTCAAAAGTTTACATACACCTTGCAAAATCTGCAAAATGGTAATTTTTTACCAAAATGAGAGGGATCATACAAAATGCATGTTATTTTTTTAATTTAGTACTGACCTGAATAAGATATTTCACATAAAAGACGTTTACATATAGTCCACAAGAGAAAATAATAGTTGATTTATAAAACTGACCCAATTCAAAAGTTTACATACACTTGATTCTTAATACTGTGAAAATCCTTCAGGTCCCACAAATTCTTTGGGTTTTCAGCATTTTTGTGTATTTGAACCCTTTTGAACAATAACTGTATGATTTTAAGATCCATCTTTTCACACTGAGGACAACTGAGGGACTCATATGCAACTATTACAGAAGATTCAAACGCTCACTGATGCTCCAAAATGAAACACAATGAATTTAAAGCTGGGGGGGTGAAAACTTTTTGAATTTGAAGACCGGGGTAAATGTAACTTATTTTGTCTTCTGGAAAACATGTAAGCATCTTCTGTAGCTTCTGAAGGGCAGTACTAAATGAGAAAAATATAATATTTAGGCAGAATAAGAAAAATCTACACATCTTCATTCTGTTCAAAAGTTTTCACCCCTGGCTCTTAATGTTTGTAATGTATGTTTTTTTTTGCAAATGCTAATAATTATTAAGAATCAAGCGCATGTAAACTTTTGAATGGGGTCATTTTTATAAAAAAATTTTTTAAAAAACCTTTTATGTGAAATATCTTATTCAGGTCAGTACTAAATAAAAAATAACATGCATTTTGTAAGCTCCCTCTTATTTTGATAAAATAATCAACATTTTGCAGATTCTGCAAGGTGTATATGAACTTTTGACCTCAACTGTATGTGTTTTTTGCAATTGGCAATAATTAAAAATAGGCCATATATTGGTTGGTTAATCAGCTTTTTTTATTTTTTAATCTATTTTAATCATTTATTTATTTATTTTTAGGATTCAGCATCAAGCTTTGGTTTTTCACCAGCTCCTGAAGCATAGGAAACCTCTGCTTTTCCAGCACTTGGTAAGAGTTATAGTCTAAATTTCTTTATATTAAAAATCTCACTCAATAAAAAATAAATTAGTTTAAAAATCACTCAAATTATTCAGTACAAATGTTAATGAATAAATTATTGTGTGTATTATATGTGACCCTGGACCGCAAAACCAGTCATAAGTGTAAATTTTATTAAATTGATGTATAATTTATAATTATTTAAATAAACTTTCCATTGATGTGTGGTTTGTTAGGTTAGGACAGTATTTGGCCAAGATACGACTATTTGAAAATCTGGAATCTAAGGGTGCAAAAAATCAAAATATTGAGAAAATCGCCTTTAAAGTTGTCCAAATGAAGTTCTTAGCAATGCATATTACTAATCAAAAATTAAGTTTTTATATATTTACAGTAGGAAATTTACTAAATATCTTCATGAAACATGATCTTTACTTAATATCCTAATGATTTTTGGCATAAAGGAAAAATGTATAATTTTGACCCATACAATGTATTTTTGGCTATTGCTACAAATATACCTGTGCTACTTAAGACTGATTTTGTGGTCCAGGGTCACATATATTATATATATTTAGCAGCACTTGGTTGTCCTCCCAAATCTAAAATAACACTTTCCCAACACACTTTCATAACAGCAGAACCATCTTTCCTTTGCACTTCCTCTGGAACTAAGACCTTGAGAAAGAGGTCTTAAACCTTGACCTCCACTCCCATTAGGAAAATGCCTGAATATAAAAACATGGTGTATAACACGCAGCGCTTTAAATGTCTCAGTCCTCTAGAGTTTATGTAGATCACAGCCTTTCTCTTGAGAAGCCTCTCACATTTAACGCCCCTCACAGATTTGTCACTGTGTCTTATAGACCTTTTCCTGCGGGCTTTCAAATGAGCTCCTCTGTTTTTTTTTTTTGTTGTTTTTTTTTTATAGCAGTGGCTGTCCACCCCCTCAGAGCATTTGTGCAGCTTGGTGAACTCTTAAGGGATTTCCTTCTTGTTGTGTGTTGACTCAGCGCAGCTGTCTGAAAAGCTAAACTATTAGACCACAGCATGAGAAAAGATGCTGTTGTTAAACTTACAAAAAGGGCAGAGTGCAGCAACACACCTAAAACTTAATGAAACTGACATTCTAATTAAAAATAATCTGTTTTTTAATTACCCTCATGATGTAACAAACCTAAATGGCTTTTTTTTTAGTGTGGAACACAAAAATGTAGAAGTTTACTCACTCTTTTCCATTAAATTACAGTGTGACAATGGAGCTTTTAAGCTTTAAAGATATTTGTTTGTTTGTTTGTGTGAGAAATGACCTGTTCATACAGATTTGGCATGGATGTCAGATGTTGACAGGAGTGTGTTGTTGTCTCTCTTCTGGTAGGAGACTCTTGGGGTGTCTTCTCTACATTTCATCATGCAGTGGTTTCTCACCCTCTTCACCTCGCTACCGTGCTGGGACTCAGTATTGGCCATTTGGGATCTTATCATGCTGCATGGTATAACACCCCTTTATCGTGTTTGTCCTAGAATAATAACAACTCAAGTGTCAAGCTGGTGTGTTTGCTTTTCAAAGGTGAAATATTTCAGTTCTGCGCCTTAAAGGAGAGATTCATTTCTAGAATAAAAATCTCCTGATAATTTACTCACCCCCGTGTCATCCAAGATGTTCACGGCTTTCTTAAGTCACAAAGAAATTAAGGTTTTCGAGGAAAACATTCCAGGATTTTTCTCCATATAGTGGACTTCTGTAGTGGCCAACGGGTTGAAGATCCAAATTGCAGTTTCACTGCAGCTTCAAATGGCTCTACATGATCCCAGCCAAGGAATAAGGGTCTTATCTAGTGAAACGATCGCCCGTTTTCTCAAAACAATAAAAATGTATATATTTTTAACCACAAATGCTCGTCTTGCACCAGCCCGACCTCACGCATCATGTAATCATGCATGTGTGACATAAGTTTTTCTCCCTACCCTACCTTTTTGAATTGAAGAACACAGACAAAGAGCAAACCACGCATGACCTTTCCAACGTTGTTACATAATGTGTGACGTCACTGGTGCAGATCTAGTGCAAGGTGAGCATTTGTGGTTAAAAAGTATATGAACTGAATTGTTTTTTAAGAAAATGACAGATCGTTCGCTTAATAAAACCCTTATTCCTCAGCTGGGATTGTGTAGAGCCCAATTGTTGATCCCCATTGAAGTCCACTATATGGAGAAAAATCCTGAAATGTTTTCCTCAAAAACTTCCTCAAAAAAAATTTCTTTTCAACTGAAGAAAGAAAGACATGATCATCTTGGATGACATTAAAGTGAGTAAATTATCAGAATTTTTTTATTCTGGAATTGAACTAATCCTTTAAGCCTCACTTTCCAGTTCAGGTTTCCAGAACTTGATCTGATCAGTTCTTTATTTTCTTTACAGGTCTGCAGGCTGTATTTCGCACCGGCCTTACCATCATCCTGCTGCTGGAGTCTCGTATCATGAACATGACTGAGGAGGCCACAGTGCTGCCCATTCTGCTACGAGTCCCTGTAGACATGTGAGTGCACTGATACAACATTTTGTTTTTAATTAAATGGATAGTTCACTCAAAATTAAAAATTACCCTATGATTTACCCACCCTCAAATCATCCTAGGTGTATATGACTTTCTTCTTTCAGACAAATACAATCAGAGTTATATTTAAAAATGTTCTGGCTCTTCCAAGCTTTGTAATGGCAGTGAATGGCTGTTGAGATTTTGAATAAGAGAGTTTTCTAAATGTTATATAATGTTTATGCAGCAAACGCAGAAAAAAAAAGTGCTAGTCAAAGCACGCTACTTGGACCATTTATCCGCTCTGATCAAAGTTCAAACGGTGGCACGGCACAAACTTACTACAAAGAACTTACTAGAGCACATGAGTTCACTCACTGATGAGTCTCGTTCACTAAACAGCGTCAGCGTGACGCGCTTGAATCCAGTGAAGAACACAAATGACTCGTTTTATAGCCAGACAAAACAGCGCTGACAAATAAGAGAAACACTGTGTGCAACGATACAGTCAGAAGGCTTTTAAATCTACAAATGGCCATCATTTACCATAGATTTACTGTGGTAGCACTAAGTGCACAGTGGTATTGTGTCAGAATTGTGGGTATGTTTGTGTTGAATTTTATTATATTGTTAATGTAGATGTGTATTACATGTATTGAAGGAGGAGTAATAGAATATAATTACAGTATTTTTTGTGATTAAGCTGTAGAGTTTATGCATTTATACGAAATGTATTTAGACTGCTGTTTTTCATACAAATACATAGGAACCATATTAAATTTTTACCATAGTATTGAGGTGCTTTATTGTGGTTTTAACTGTTATTATCATGATCTGTGGATGATACTATGGAAAAGCAATGGTTAATTTAAAAAAAACTCAAACAGTCAAAATAATTACATTTCACCATATAAAAATGAGGTTGCTACAGTTTTTACAGATATTACTGATTTTGATAATGAACATAAATCTACATCTGCATCCTAACTTAAGCTACTATCAAATGTGTATTTTTTTTTTTTTTTTAATATTATTATTATTAATAATATTATCAGGTAACACAAACCTGTTTCTTGATTTGAAACAATATCGGATTTTTTTATAGAATTTTTTTCTATTAAGATATTTATTTTTTTAATGAAAAATGGAAAAAGTGTGAAGAATTGTCTGCGCTGAAAGCCTTGTGGGCAGCGCACTGACATACAGCGCCTTTGCGCTTCGGGTGTCCCGTGTTCGATTCCCGACTCAAGGAACTTTCCCAATCCCACCCCCCTCTCTCTCACTTACACTTTCCTGTCCTATCTGATCTGTCTTATCACAATAAAGGCAAACATGCCAAAAAAGAAATCTTTAAAAAAAAAAAAAAAAGTGCGAAGAATTAAAAAAACATCAAGTATTTGTCATGTTCTGACCATAAAGAATATTTTAAAACCACAAGACGGTTTAGATATGAATCCTGCATGTTCTGCTTGGCTCTGTATGTATGAATGGCGGAAACACAGGTTTGTTTACTGCACACGTGAGGCTTGTGGTGATTTTCGGCCTCTGCGTCTCATTATATGACGACGTAAACACATGAACTTCATCTCCAGAGCTGCTGCAAGAGTCACTTCATGTGAATTTTACCGTTTCATTTGAGAAAACTAGCGTCATATCATAGTGTATACACAGAGAAAGTCCACGGCAATCTGTCAAAATAAAAGTACGGTTTAACGTGTAACATAAATGTATTACTCTTGTATTACTTTTGTACAGTACAATTTACGTCTTTATATATTTGTATTTCTGGCCAATTTAAATAAAACAATTTAATGATAAAAATAAGTATTACAACCAGATTAACCACTTGATTGTAGAAAAATATTCTACAATTTTAAAAACTTTTTAACAGAATATTCACACATATTTTCTTCCATGTACTGGTTTTAACAGTAAACCTCTGTTTGTTTGCCAAAAAAATAAAAGGGTTTAATTTTCATTTGATTTAAAATAAATAAATGTTTAATGCCTTCATTTGATTATCAAAAAAAAAAAAAATAAAACAAAACTTTCTGGGAAAAAAAAAAAGAAAAAATTTTTTTTAGGGCCGTATTGTTCAATGTTGAAATTGAGAATTTTTTTTTTTTTTAATGTTTTTGTTATTATACAGAGAGTAACTGACACTGAACTGTCAAATGCAAATTCATGAGATTCCAGCAGATGATGTAGGATGTAGGCGAACACCGGTCACGAATTAAAAGTGCATCAGCATCAGTTCATTTCCGAAGGCCTTTATTACCACCTGAAGCTGTGTGGAGCACTTTTATGATGGATGGTTGCACTTTATTGGATCTCAAAATGTCAACACCCATTCACTGCCATTATAAAGCTTGGAAGAGCCAGAATTTTTTTTTTTAATATAACTCTGATTGTTCTTGTCTGAAATCAAAGAAAATCATAAACACCTAGGATGGCTTGAGTGCGAGTAAATCATGGGGTAATTTTCATTTTTAGTTAACTATCTCTTCAAACAAAATGAGATTTGAGATAAAAAATTACATTAAAAAAAATTGTTTTTAAAGATTAGCTTAGCCAAGCATGTCCATTATAATGTCTCCCTCATCATAACAATGGAAGAAACAAGACCTTGTCTAACAGTACTAGGAATTATATATTACGTTTATAAAAATAATTTATAAAAAGAAAACACTTGCTTACAGAGGAAATTAGGTTTCTTCATAACATACACTTCAAACATAAATCAGTGGCACTCAATTCATAGTGAATATGTTTATTTGATGATGTCACAGTCGCCATGGTAATGTGGCCATGAGGTCCGCTTTCATTAGTATAGCGGAACTCAAAGACACAAGAAGCTGGGCCATATTGTTAAGCTGTTAAATTGTTTCTATGGCCGCCGTTTATTCAGTAGTGTGTGTCGTCATAACAACAAAGTCTTGCCAATCCAAATAATCTTTTGCCATGTGATCTGTAATTCTTTTATGTGCATGCATACAAATAAAACTCACCTTCCTGAATAATCTTCGAATTAACATTTAAAAGCGATATTTGTTGAGGCTTCCATGTCCATGCGAAGCCCATGCACTTTGTCAGCCACTTTACAGGATTATAAGGGCAAACGAAGCCATTTGCCAGTTTCAAAGGGGATATTTGGCATTGACATGCAGATGGCAGTCAGCACAAAGCTCCTACACATCAGGGAACGGGTTCACGTTGCTCGCCTGGCACGACGTCAGTGCCGACAAGGTCAAGCCTAAATGCTCCCCTCTGATTCAGAGTATCAGAGTTTTGCTAGGCAGAGAACTGAGCCGTCTGAGAACGAAGCCGTCGCCTCGCTTAGGAGGCCAAAAAGGGACACAAAGAAGAAACAAGCAGGTTTGTCTCAAAACCCTAAATCCCTGCAGAAAAAAACAGCCTAAGGTGGTTCAAACCAGCTGGGAAAACCAGCTTGGTTGGCATTTCAGATACTGGTTTAAACACTTTTTATTCCAGTTGTGATGACTAACTTCTACAGCTCTTGTTATGTAATCGTTAATTCAGGGAAACGTGGTTGACGTCACCGCTTGCTGGGGTTTTGGTATCCACGGTGAAGCGTTTGTCTGTCATCTGTCACCGGAGACTGTGGACAGTGTCAGGTCTTCATAAAAGGAACGGGGTTGTCCTTGCGCTCTTTTACAATACTGGCCCCTTCCTCTCATTCAGTCCCGTTGATGTGTTGGCCACTGCAAAGTCTTGACAGATCGTTTGTGCGCCGCTTTTTCCCCTGACAAGGCCACTTTAGGGCTTATGTAACTCACTGTGACATTAAGCACAGGCAGACAAGGTTTGCTTCTGCTAGCAGGGTTGCTTTCGTAGGGTTAGCTTTTGCTTTTAATAGCAAGGGAGAAACATCTCTGACATTTCAATGTTTGTCTAAATAGTTTTAAACTGTCAGGTTTTCTATGTACCCTGATCTTTCGTCAACATCTGAAACAACCTTCGTTTTTGGCTGACATTACCTAGGCCAGAGGTTTTTGAACTTTATGATGCTAAGGACCCACAGATATGACAGTATTGACCCTTGTGAAGGACTACATATACTAGTAGTCAAAAGTTTTTGAACAGTAAGATTTTTTATATATTTTTTTTAAAAAGTCTCTTTTGCTCACCAAGCCTGTATTTATTTGATTCAAAGTACAGCAAAAACAGCCAGATTTTAAAATATTTTTACTATTAAAAAAATAACTGTGTTCTATTTGAATATATTTTAAAATGTAATTTATTCTTGTGATTAAAGCTACATTTTCAGCATCTTTACTCCAGTCTTCAGTGTCACATGATCCTTCAGAAATCATTCTAATATGCTAGTTTGCTGTTCAAGAAACATTTATTATTATTATTATTATTATTATTATTATTATTATTATTATTACCAATATTTAAAAGAGTTGAGTCCTTTTTTTTCCAGGATTCCTTGATGAATAGAAAAGATCAGCATTTATCTGAAATAAAAAGCTTTTGTAACATTCTACACTATACCATTCAAAAGCTGGGAGTCAGAATAATTTTAGAAATTAATAGAAATTAATACTTTTATTTAGCAAGGATGTTTTAAATTGATCAAAAGTGATGCTAAAGACATTTATAATCTATAAATCTATAAGTCTTCTGAACTTTCTATTCATCAAAAAACCTGAAAAAATTTTACTCAGCTGTTTTCAGCATCATAATAATGATAATAAATGCTTTTTCAACAGCAAATCAGCATATTAGAATGATTTCAGAAGGATTGTGTGACACTGAAGACTGGAGTAATGATGCTAAAAAATTCAGCTTTGAAATCACACGAATAAAGTACATTTTAAAATATATTCAAATAGAAAACAGTTATTTTAAATAGTAAAAATGTTTTTAAAATTTACTGTTTTTGCGGTACTGTAAAAAACATTTAAAATCTTATTGTTCAAAAACTTTTGACTGGTAGTGTATGTTATATAAGTTTTAGTTCAAAATATCTAGAAAGTCTTTAAATTGTATACATTACTAAATTACAAATCTAGGATTTTTTGACAGATATTTGCTATATATATCTTTTTTTATAATTAAATTGTAGTTTGTGCTGGCACGATTCGCGATTAATCTAATCCAGAATAATACAGTATACATTTTGAAAATATTTCCATGTATATGTTTTTAAACATGTAATTAATTTAATATATAAATGTTTTTGATATATAAACTTAACATATTTTTCTTAAAATGATCCATGCATGTGTATTTATATATGCATAATAAATATACACAGTACAAACACACATACTGTGTAAATAGAATCAGAATCAGAAAGAGCTTTTATTGCCAAGTATGCTTGCCCATACTAGGAATTTGTTTTAGTGTCATTAGTTTCCAGAGACAGCAACAACATACAGACAATAAACATAAGATGAGAATAAAATGCACATATGTAAATATAAATAGACAAAACTTAGAAAAATAAGATGAGAATAAAATGCACATATGTAAATAGACAAAAATTAGAAAAATAAATTGAGAAATAAATAAATGAGTGGTATGTACAGTCGTGCTATAGATGACAGAATAGAATAGAATAGAAAGAAGTAGAGATGCAGGGATGTGCTAGGATGGGGGTGGTGACTAATAAATAAAAAGTTATTGCACATTATATTGCACAATAGGGGGAACATTTAACTGTTCATAAGAAGAATTGCCTGGGGGGAAAAAACTGTTCTTGTGCCTGGTTGTCCTGGTGTTTGGGGCTCTGTAGCGCCGGCCAGATGGTAAAAGTTCAAAGAGATGATGACTTGGATGTGAGGGATCCAGAGTGATTTTCTGAACTCTTTTCCTCACTCTAGATGAATACAGGTCTTGAAGGGTGGGCAAGGGAGCACCAATAATCCTCTCGGCAGTCCGAACCATTCTCTGTAATCTTCTGATGTCTGATTTTGTAGCTGAGCCAAACCAGACAGTTATTGATGTGTAGAGAACAGACTCAATGACGGCTGAGTAGAACTGTTTTAGCAGCTCCTGTGGAAGGTTGAACTTTCTTAGTTGGCGAAGGAAGTACAACCTTTGTTGGGTCTTTTTTACAATGGAGTGGATTTGAGTGACCCACTTCAGGTCCTGGGAGATGACAGATCCCAGGAACTGAATGTCTCCACTGCCACAGTGCTGTCCATGATGCTGAGAGGGAGGGGTGCAGGGGGGTTTCTCCTGAAGTCTATGATCATCTCCACTGTTTTGAGCGTGTTGAGCTCCAGGTTGTTATGACGGCACCATACAGCCAACTCTTTAACCTCCTGTCTGTAGGCAGACTCTTCACTATCCAAAATAAAAGCTTTTATATAACGAAGGTCTTAGGGGTTACATGAGGGTGAGTAATTAATGACAGAATTTACATTTGTGGGTGAACTATCTCTTAAAGAGCACTTAAATCTAGAACCCTGGCTTCCTGTGGCTTCCCGAAACCCAGTTTAAGAACTTCTGATGGGCAGTTTGTTAATAAGATTTTTTTTCTTAAAAATCTTGTGGAAAATGTAAAAAGTCCTTGTTTTAATTTGACTGTGTTGTTGTGTATATGTGTGTCCAGCTCCCAGCATCGCGTCCTGATCCCGGCCCTCTGGAACACTGACGTTCAGGAGTGGGAAATCAACTGCATGAACCGCCTAGTCTTAGAGGAGGCCGATGGCGGACAGGATGAAGGTAAACACATACCCACAATCCCACCATTAAACATCCGAGCATGCAAGGACAGCTTACAACATTCAGTCTAATACAACAATGAATGCGCTTGTTCTCTGAGCAAAGCCCCATCCAAACATGTGCAGACATTCCAGACCCCCTTACATAAGACCTCCTCCTTTGTCCCGGTTGTTTGTTTAGTGTACATATGAGCCCACCTTCAGTACAGTATGTTGTCCCATGTGCCTCGGCAGCCTACTGTACTGTAAGCAAGATGCTGAGTTCAGGACTAAGGGTCAAGTGTAATGGGCTGACAGAGACACTAGATAGTGACTCAATCTCTTCGGTCATCACCGTTAGGGGACCAATAACAGGGATGCTTTTGACTGGATGAGCCCGTAAGTGCTGGCTTTTTGGGAACAAAATGTCAGCTGCATCTCATGTTAGACCCAGGGGAGGACGCCATGCCTGGGTGTACAAAGCGCACTCTTAAGTGTGCTTAGGCTGGATGCTATCTTTGAGTTCAGTAACAACAGGCTGTAGCAAACAAACCTTGTGTACTAATGCAGGTTTCAGTGTTTTCACACACTAATGGTTTATAAAGTATTTTTTTATACATGTTTGCCATGTCTCATTGTCATTGTTCTACCCAGTAATAGAGTACTGTTTGTTCTATAAACTTGAAGAGAAACTATTAAGTTCAGATTTATTTATTAATTGATTTATTGTAAAAATGTGTATTTGTTTTTAAATTAATAATTCAATATAATATTAAATAATAATATAATAAAATGTCAAAATGTATTACTAATGTCTTTTTACTTGGTTTAAAAAAAAAACAACATTATAATATTTTTTTTATATAATTTTTACTTTTGCCGTTAGGTTCTTGCAATATCTGATAACAATAACATTTGTGTATATTTATTTATTTATTTAATAATTTATCTTTATATATTTATTATATGTATGTTTATTTATTTATTTTAAATAACTGTATTTTTTATTCAATAATTCAATATAATTTAAAATAATATATATAAAAATTTAATAAATTAATATTAGTTCATTTTTACTTGTACACCTTTTTACATCTTTTTTTTTAATATCTTGTTACTTTTGCCATTGGGTTCTTGCAATATCAGATATCAGTACCATTTATATACATTTATTTATTTAATATTTTTATGTGTTTATTAGGTGTAAATGTATGTATTCATTCATTTTAAATAATTGCATTTATTTTCAATGTAATAATTTGATATACTTTATAACAGTAATATATTAAAATTTAATATTTTATTATTTATTTATTTTTACACTTTTTATATATATATTTTTTATATATATATCTTTTGTTTATATATTTTTACTTTTGCCGTTTGGATCTTGGAATATCGGATAACAATAACATTTATGTTTATTTTTTATGTATTTGTATGTATTTATTAGATGTTTATTTAGGAATCTATCTATTTTAAATGTATTTCTTTTTAATATCTCATAATTTAAAATAATAATATGTTAAAATATAATAATTTATTATTAATTCTTATTTTATAAAAAACATCTTATTTTATTTATATCTTGTCAGTTTTGCCATTCGGTTCTTGCAATATCAAATAACAATAATGTATTTATTAGATTTTTATTAATAAACACAATTATTAATAAAAAAATATTTTAATTTATTAATTCAATATAATTTAAAGTAATAATTTATTAACATTTAATAATTTATTATTCATTTATTTTTATTTGTGCACTTTTTTTACATTTTATTTTGTTTATATATTTTCACTTTTGCAGTATTGGACAATAACATTTATGTTTTGTTTGTTCATTTTTATGTATTTATTAGATGTTTGTAATAATTCATTATAATTTAAAATAATATATTACAAATTTTATAATTTATTCTTATTTTTCTTTTTCTTTTTTTTTTTTTTTTTTTTACTTATAGAGTGTTTTTTTTATATCATATTTTGTTTGTCTTTTCACTTTTGCCATTCGGTTCTTGCTATATCAGCCTTTGTTTGTTTGTTGGTTTGTTTTTATGTATTTATTAGATGTATTTTTATTTTTTATATTTGTTTGTTTACTTGTACACTTTCTTTTAGCTTTTTTTCATCTTATTTTGATTTTGCGGTTTAATTCTTGCAATATCAGGTCATTTTGACCTTTTACTGAAGTATTTTTCTTAGAGTCACTTTTACTTTAACTATGAATTCACACTCCACCTTATGAAAAAAAAACGCTTTCATGTTCTGTCCCTTTGTCATCTAATCACTCTTACATAACTACCAACCCCAAATAAAATCACCACACTTGCCACTATTTTAGCCTCAGGTCTGCACACTCTCAAAAAACCCCCCCATATTCTCTTGTTGTCCGCCCACACTGGGATCATCAGGTTTCTCTCGTTACCAACGATCCCTGGCATTACTTTTATCACTTTAAGTGATTTATATTCTTTATATAAGTTCCTCTGGTGATTTACAGTAGCGTTAACACAGGTTTGACAAAATCCCGTTCGACGGGCACATCGCTGTCTGGCGGCCGTGACTCATCGGCTTTTAACGACATAGAAATTCCCTGAGGGTGGCAGTGCATGCTGGAGCTGTTTTTTTGGGGGGCCCTGGTGTAATTGAAAGGCCCAGCAGTTTTTTTTTTTTACAGTATGAATCTGTCATCCTAAACTCTGTGAGTCATTGTGAGTCATCCGGGGGGGCCGTCATCCCTCTCTGTCCACCTTTTAACAAGGTAATGAGAACTGATTCACTCACTGCACCTGAGCTTCCACCGAAGGTCTATTTGGGAAACATCTGGATGTCAGGAAACCACAGAACGACCGCAGCTGACTTACTGTTGACTGAAGAGTTTTTTAGTGGTCCGTGTCTTTAAGTAGATTGTATGTTTATTAGGTTTTTAGCACACCTGTCTGTGACTTCATACCTGCCTGAAGGTGTTTTGACGTTTGCTTTAAGTATCAAGGAGCAAGAGTTCATTAAATTTGCTCTGATTTGCTTTTCCTTTGTGATGTTATCAAATAATTTACAGGGATAGTTCACCCAAAAATGAAAATTCTGTCATTAATTACTCACCCTTATGTTGTTCCAAAGACCTTTGTTTATCTGCGTAACACAAATTAAGATATTTTTGATGAAATCTGAACGCTTTCTGGCCCTGCGTAGACAACAATGCTACTGCCACGTTCAAGGACCAGAAAGGTAGTAAGTAAAATAGTTTTTTACTAAAAAGCTTTGAAATGGCTTTTGTTTCAGCTTATAAAGTCGCTATTCTCTACTGTAGGTTTCTCTCGATTTATTTCTGCAGTGTTTCCCCTAGGATTCCAATGGTACGGTATGGTACAGTACGGTACTTTTTTCGGTAACAGTTGCTTTACTGTTTACTCTCTGTACATTTATTTCAGTGAAAAAAGAAGTCCAAAATCTCAGTTTCAACATTTTGAACAATGGGGCCCTACAATCGTTTTCTTTTTTTAAGAAATTCTTGCGCGTTTGAATTTTTCTGATAATTAAATGAAGGCATTAAACATTTATTTATTTTTAATTAAATGAAAATTAAAACCATTTTATTTGTTCGCAAAAGTTTATCTGTTAAAATTAATACATGGAAGAAGAATTTTATGTTTAAAAAATGTAGTAATAATTGTAGAATTTTTTTCTACAATTAGGTGGTTAATCTTGTTGTAATATTTTTTTTTTTTTTTTAGCATTTCATTGTGTTTTTTTTTTTTTTTTAATTTGCCAGAAATAGGAATATATAAACACCTACATTATACTGTACTAAAGTTACACAATACTAACACATTTCTGTTATATGTTAAACCGTACTTTTATTTTGACAGGTTGCTGGTTAGTTTTTGTGTGTATACACTATGATATGATGCTAATTTTCTTAAATGAAACGGTAAAATTCACATGAAGTGACTCTCACAGCAGCTCTGGAGAATAAGTTCATGTGTTTATGTCATCATATAATGAGACCCAAAGGCTGAAAATCACAGCGAGCCTCACGTCACATGTGCTTCAGTATTTAGTAAACGAAAGAGCGTCTCTGCCATTCATTCATGCAGAGCCAAGCCAAACATGGAGGAATCATATTTAAACCATCTTTTTGCGTTTTAATATTTACAGACATTAGTCCATATCGCGGTTTGAATTAAGTGAGAGACCTACTTTTGATTTATTCATCCAAAAATTGACGAATTCCGCAGCATTCTGCGCTATAGAGTAATTGTAGACGCGCGTCCACGTAGAGACAGAAATGACATGCTGTTGTGTAAATAAGATAAATAACAGAAGACTATTTTGTTTTTTGTTTGTTTAATAAAAGAACAAGGTATAGGCCGCCCCCCTAATATAATGGCAGGGGAAACACTGGTCTGGGTCCCCGTTTGAAAGTCAAGTTTTGTAGCTTACAAGAACAAATTAATTTGTCGTGAATATTGCGGCATAGACATCACTGTTGATTGCTGTATAGGCTCCCATGGGAGTGTGCGGTACAGAAAGGTGCTTGTTGCCCTGAGAGCAGGATTGTATTTTGCTTGTGAGTGTGTTGGCAGAATCCTGAGGTGTGCTGCTATCTCAGCGCTGTGGTGCATCGCTGTGATTTTCCCTGCTGTCTGTACTGCAGTGACTCAGCTGCTTTCTGCAGGTGCAATGAAATTCAAGATGTAAAATATTTATACATTATTTAGTAAAATTTAAAATTTTATATATGTATTCATACACTTCTGTTTAAAAGTTTGGGGCCAGTAAGTTGACCTTTTTTTGGAAAGCAATTAATGCATTTTTATTCAGCACAGATTTAATTGATCAAAAGTGATAGTATGGATAATAAGAAATGCTTCTTGAACAGCAAATCATCATATTGGAATGATTTTGAAGGATCATTGTGACACTGAAGACTGGAGTGGTGATGCTGAAAATTCAGCTTTGCATCACAGGAATAAATTACATTTTAAAATATATTTATTTAGTTATTTAAATTATTATTATTTATTAAAGGGTTACTCCACCCCAAAATAAAAATTTTGTCACTGATCACTTACCCCCATGTCGTTCCAAACCCATAAAAGCTTCGTTCGTCTTCAGAACACAATTTAAGATATTTTGGATGAAAACCGGGAGGCTTTTGACTGTCCCATTGACTTTCCGGTAAATACCACTGTCAAGACTCAGAAAAGTATGAAAGACATTGTCGGAATAGTCAATCTGCCATCAGTGGTTCAATCTGAATTTTATGACGCCACGAGAATACTTTTTTTACGCAAAGAAAAAAATAAAGATTTTGGAAAGTATCCGCTGGACGCAACCTGCGTACGCCGCACTACACAGATATGTTTTCTTTGTATATTTACGCTTTGATTTGAACAAAAACAGCGTATCCGTCGTACACAGTTTGCGTCCGGTGGATACTCTCCAAAATGGTGCTAAGCTGACACGGATTTTGACGATGTCTTTCATACTTTTCTGGGTCTTGACAGTGGTATTTACCTGCCAGTCAATGGGACAGTTTTCATCCAGAATATCTGTTTATTTATAACAGCTTAGGGGCATTGTTAGGTACGACGCAAAAAGAAGTGCCTAAAACCTCCTTAGCTGTTATAAATAAACTGTAAACCACAGCTTCACAGGGCTTATTACTTTTATAAAAGGGTTATTCCATATACGTAGTAGGGTTTCACAAAATAAAACGGCAAATAAAGTGCAATAATATTAATAAAAACAGTATTCTTCCGCCAAAGAATGTAGTTCTTCAGAAACGGTTGTGGTTGCAACAGAGTGGTTTTTGTTGACGCACTCAAGTTCACAGAGACCGAGATGGCAGAAAGCACATCCTGTTTGCTTTCATTATTTTACAAAAGTGCAATGTTTTGTTGTTATTCTGAGTGCACACAAATAAACGTAGAGTATTTACAGATTCGAAAGATGTATTACTCATATCTGCATGACCAAGAATGACGTATTTTAAGAGCAAGTAACCACACTGGCACCTCTATCTGCCATGCAGTGAGCGCGCTACTATTCAATAGCACACATTTTTCTAGTTTAACATTAGATTGAACGACCATGTAAAGTTGCTAATACATACAGTATTTGAGATGATAAGCCATATTTGAGGTCAATGAAAAGATAAGTGAGCGTTTGGATGTCCTGCCCGATGTACTGTACATAGACCAGGCGTTAACTATCTGTCCGTAGTTAACTGCGTGACTTCGCCACTTCCTGTGTTTTTTTTTTGTTTTTTTTTCTGCGACTAAGTGACTAATACAGTTTTGGTCAATCAAGCCTCTTCTCGTCACTATTAGGGGGCAGCCCTACATCAGAATCATTTGTGACCCTGGACCACAAAACCAGTCTTAAGTCGCTGGGGGATATTTGTAGCAATAGCCAAAAAAACATTGTGTGGGTCAAAATTATTGATTTTTCTTTTATGGCAAAAATCATTAGGATATTAAGTAAAGATCATGTTCCATAAAGATATTTTGTAAAATTCCTACTGTAAATATATGAAAACTTAATTTTTGATTAGTAATATACATTAAGAACTTTATTTGGACAACTTTAAAGGCAATTTTCTCAATATTTAGATTTTTTTGCACCCTCAGATTACTGATTTTCGAACAAATATTGTCCTATCCTAACAAACCATACATCAATGGAAAGCTTATTTATTCAGCTTTCAGATGATGTTTAAAAAAATTGGTTTTGTGATCCAGGGTCACATTTATTTGTGAATCAGACTACACAAGTCACACAGATGTGTTTTCTTGTCATTATTTTGCAATGCACTGTCTTGTATCTTATTATAATCACATTTAATTCAGTCTTGTTGAGCCAGGAACAATTGCAGTGCCAACAACTATGCAATACCGTAGAGGACCTAAGTCGGACCCCCTCACTATGACTCTGTCCTTTGGGGATGGTACAGTGCTGACTGAAGAATACTAAAATGGCTATCAAAACCATTTAGGTTTTATTTTAGCCATGAATCTGCTTCTCTGGTCACCTTGAGCAGGGCTGTGTGCCTGAGCAAACACAATAGTCAGCCATTTTGCCTCTAATCCTGTAAAATGAGCTGATTAAGTCAGTCCTTCATTGCGTTTGACTGTTCTGTCCCCGAGTGTGTTCTGCTGAAGGCTAATATTTTCTGTAACCCGAGCGCTCCCGCTGGACTGGCTTAATCAAATAACCGCCCAGCGCTTGTTCAGAAGATGTGAAACAGACAATGACCAACGCAAGCCGTTCTTTCTGGGCGGCGCACAGTTGATGAGCGTGAAGAGATGGCTTCATTGCATTTAGTCAAAAGAGTGCAGCGCAGCTTAGGGCCCAGCTTAGCCAGGTCAGAAAGGTGAAATTCTTCCAACCCTTTTGAGTAGAGCCTTATGTTGGCTATAAATCCACTAATGACTGAAGGCTTTCTTGGGTTGGCTTATCAGGCCACCCATCGTCCACTTGGCTTTCCAGTTTGGACCATTTCATGTGTCTCCTTAACTTTTAGTGGTTGAGAGTAGAGGTTGTGCACTTGTGATTGAAGGTTGTTTCCATGTGTTGGACAGTTTCAGTCTCTACTGAATGAGAGAATATTAATTTCTGCTTTTGTGTGTTATGTGGCATGTTCCAAAGCTTAAGACTGACACAGAAGAGAAGAAATTTGAATAAAGTCATTATTTTTGTGTTCTTTGCACGCAACAAGTGTTCGTAACTTCATAAAATTAAGGTTGAAGCACTAATGAACTACTTTAACAATGTCGTTGCTACCTTTTTGGGTCTTGAACGTCTCAGCTGCGTTGCTGTCTATGCAGGGTCAGAAAGCTCTCAGACTTAATCAAAAATATCTTAATTTGTGTTCTGAAGATGAAAGAAAAATGACGTCTGATGAATGTTTAAGCAGGTTTCCCCTCAATGTTCCCCTCATCTTATATTGATTAAACAAACAGATTGGTTCCACTGGTTGAGTCAGTGATGCTGTCAGACAGAAAGCAATGTTTTTATGGCGGCTTTTAGAGGAAATCACTCTCCAAATGTTTTAATTTAGCTGTCTCTGCAGGAGACATGTTTATTTTTTTCCCCCTAAACATACTTTAAGATTTACAGTAAGTCTTTTCCACATGTTGAAGGCTAAACCCTATGTTTTATCAGTTTCCGTCTGGATTTGTAATATTCAAGGCTCTCAAATTTTATTTGAGAAAAGGACTTGAGAGAATCTGGGACGCAACTTGAAAGTGAAGTGTATAACAACCCAGTAATTTAAAGTGGGGGAAAAAGCCAAACCGCGAAGGAATTAACAGACACGCCACGCTGGACTTTGGTTGGTTTAAGCTACTGTGACTCATATCCATTGGGATATTTTTATACCCTCCCATTCAAACTCTAACAAGGGCTTGTTCATCTTAAAGTACAGTTATTGAAAGATGCTTTAGTCTTTTGTGACATGGTCTTGTACCTACAGACTGTTTTCATTTCAAAGCAGAGCAGTGATGCTCCTGTGAAGCCCTAAAACTGATATGCGATTATTTGCAATTATTTTACTCAGAAATTTGATTTAATCAATTGACAGGTCTTTTTTGTGTTTATTATAAGGCGAAGGCAAGTGAAACTGGGGTAAAATTACAGACTATCGGTACAGAATGGCTCCTTTAAGGAGTAGTTCACTTCCAGAACAAAAATTTCCCCCCGTTGTCATACAAGATGTTCATGCCTTTATTTCTTCAATCGTAAAGAAGTTATGTTTTTTGAGGAAAAAATTTCAGGAATTATCTCCATATAATGAACTTTTATTGTGCCTGTGAGTTTAAACATCCAAAATAAACATGTTTCAATGCAACTTCAAAGGGCTCTAAATGATCCCAGTCTTATCTACCGAAGCGATTGGTTATTTTATGAAAAAATCAAATAAAACTGTATGTTCTCTTTAACCTTAAATGTTTGTCTTGTCATTTTCTTTTTTTTAGAGAATGACCAATTGTTTCGCTAGATAAGACCCTTATTCCTCGGCTGGAATTGTTTAGAGCCCTTTGATGCATTTAAACTGCATTTTGGAAGTTCAAACTCGTGAGCACCATTGAATTCCAATAATTCCTGAAATGTTTTTCTCAAAAAAACATAATTTCTTTACAATTGAAGAAAGAAAGGCATGGACATCTTGGATGACACAGGGTGAGTATTCTATCTGTACATTTTTGCTCTGGAAGTGAACTACTCCCTCAGCACATTTTTTCCAGGTTCCTCAAGCCCTTGTTGTTTGGCCCCTGACCTGTGATCAGGTTTAAAGGCCTATTAAAAGTTGAGTCCTGAATGTGGTGGAGTCTAAGCTCAGTGTCAGCAGGTCAGTAGCTTCCTCTCACTCTTGCCTTATTGATGCCTTTAAATCAACTCGAAAATGATCTACCACTCCATATAGGTTAAAAAAGCCAACTGTTTATGCATATAATTCGAATCTGATTGCTTGAAATCAAATTGCATTTTAAAATTTATATCAGCTTTCAGTTAATATACACAGTTGAGGTCAAAAGTTTTCATACACCTTGCAGAATCTGCAAAATGTTAATTATTTTACCAAAATAAGATGGATCATACAAAATGCGTGTTATTTTTTATTCAGTACTGACCTGAATAAGATATTTCACACAAAAGACATTAATATAAAGTCCACAAGAGAAAATAATAGTTCAATTTATAGTAAATGACGCCGTTCAAAAGTTTACATACGGATGATTCTTAATGCTGTGTTTTTACCTGAATGATCCACAGCTGTGTTTTTTTGTTTGTTTGTTTGTTTAGTGGTAGTTGTTCATGAGTCCCTTGTTTGTCCTGAACAGTCCAATTGCCCAGAAAAATCCTTCAGGTCCAACAAATTATTTGGTTTTTCAGCATTTTTGTGTATTTAAACCCTTTCCAACATTGACTGTATGATTTTGAGATCCATCTTTTCACACTACAGACAACTGAGGGACTCATATGCAACTATTACAGAAGGTTAAAACACTCACCGATGCTCCAGAAGGAAAAACAGTGCATTAAGAGCCGGGGGGTGAAAAATTTTGAACAGAATGAAGATGTGTACATTTTTCTTATTTTGCCTAAATATCATATTTTTTCATTTAGTACTGCCCTTCAGATGCTACAGAAGATCCCAGAAGACAAAAAAAAGGTTACTTTTACACTGATCTTCAAATTCTTAATGCATCGTGTTTCTTTCTGGATCATTAGTGTTTGAACCTTCTGTAATAGTTGCATATGAGTCCCTCAGTTGTCCTCAGTGTGAAAAGATGGGTCTCAAAATCATACAGTCATTGCTGGAAAGGGTCAAATACGCAAAAATGCTGAAAAACCAAAAAAAATTGTGGGACCTGAAGGAGTTTAACTGTTCAGGACAAACAAGGGACTTGTGTATAACCATCACTATACAAAAAAAAAAAAAAGCACAGCTGTGGATCATTCAGATAACAACACAGTATTAAGAATCAAGTGTGTGTTAACTTTTGAACAGGGTCATTTTTATAAATTCAACTATTATTTTCTATTGTATACTATATGTAAACGTCTTTTATGTGGTAAAAAGACATTTACATATAGTAAAATATTTTACCAATATATTGGTAAAATAATGAACATTTTTGCAGATTTAGTTTTATTTTGTTTTATTAAAACATGCTGCACATGCATTAAACATTAAACGGAAAACTAACTCACCCTCCTCCACAGCTCAATCCGTTCACTTCATCTCTGAGTGCTGGCCATGAAAGCCATGGTTAGTGACTCAAAATGAAAGACCAGCATCAAGTGGTTCTTCTCTGACCCGCCTTTGCATTTTGACCCTGCAGTGATTGATATTCCTGAGGGTTTGATAGATGACTATCTTTTAAAGATGATTCAGGCCTGATTGATGGCCGGAAAACACAATGCAGTGGTGGGCCTCCCTCCACAACTCCTCCTTTGTGCCCTTTTGTGACCTTTTTACCTGGCCCTAGAAAGACATGCTTTGAAAACCAAAAGCATGGAGTGAAGTAAAAAAATAGTTTTGAGGAAAGCCATTTAAAGCAAATTAAAAATTGCATGTGGTCATTGCGTGTCGCTTGTTGCTATTTTTATCAACGTTTTTAAATTATTTTTTATAATTAACAAATATCTTTTATTGATTCACCTTTGTGATTTCAAAACTGAATTTTTTAGCATTATTACTCCAGTCTTCAGTGTCTTTGAAATCTTTGAAAGTCACTTTATGAGTAAATAATTAAAATTTGTATTCTATGTTATTTATTTATTTTTAATCATACATTTTATGTTCATTTATATACATACGCATAGGACATATGAAATATATATAAATAGTAATCTAAAATATGTAAAATAATAAAATAAAAGTGACACTCAAGCATATGGTTGTTGCACGGCAAGGGGGGTAAATAACAGTCAGGCACTGCTAATCAAATACCTTTGATTAACTGATCATCAGCAAGTCTGAGCGCCTCTATAAAAGCATACGCTTTGGCATTTTGCTGGTCTGGAGCCTTCAGGTGTGTGTTAACACAATGCCAAGGAGTTGAGACATCAGCAATCATCTTAGAGAAGCAATTGTTGCTGCCATCAATCTGAGAAGAGAAATACGGCTATTTCCAAACAATTTGAAGTTTATTCACAAGTGGAAGACATTTAAAACAGACACCTCTCCTTCCAGGAGTGGACATCCCAGAAAATTCACCCCAAGATCAGACTGTGTAAAGCTCAGAGAAATGGCAGACAACCCAAGAACTACACCTCAGACTCTACAGGCCTCAGTTAACATGTTAAATGATAAAGTTCATGACAATACCGTTAGAAAAATATGGGACAAAAATGGCATGTTTGGAAGGCTTGGCAGAAGAAAGCCTCTTCTATCAAAAAAAAAAAAAAACATTGCAGCACAGTTTAGGTCTGCAAAGTTGCATCTGAACAAAACACAAGTCTTCTAGAATAATGTCCTTTGAACAGACAAGACCAAAGTAGAGATGTTTGGCCATAATGAAAACCTAAAGAGCATATCAGCACAAACACCTCATACCAAAAGACAAGCATGCTGGAGGAGGTCTGATATTTTGGGCTTTTTTTTGTAGCCACAGGAAATGGGCACCTCACAGTCACTGAGTTGGCCATGAACTCCTCTGTATATCAAAGTATTCTAGAGTCAAATGCGAGGGCATCTGTCCGACATCTGAAGTCATGCAACAGGACAATGATCCCAAATACACCAGCAAATCTACAACAGAATGGCTGAAAAGAAAAGAATCAAGGTGTTGCTATAGCCCAGTCAAAGTCCAGAGCTCATCCTGACTCAAATGCTGTGGTGAGAGCTGTGTATAAGCAAATGCCCACAAACCTCAATAAACTGGAGCAAAGTTAAAAAAAAAAAAAAAAGAGTGGTCCAAATTCCTCCAGAACGATGTGAGAGACTGATGAAGTCACACAGAAAATGAATGCTTCAAGTTATTGCTGCTAAAAGTGGATCTACAGGCAATTGACTCATAGGGTGTCCTAACTTTGTCACACATGGCCTTTCCCTCTTGGCTATATTTTTCTTAAATAAATAATGACACTGTGTGATATATCATGTGGTGATGTTTATCTGAGGACTAGTTTTACAAAATTTAAGACCTGCCAAGGACCAGATAATTTTTTATGATGTCCTGATACAGAAAACCATGGAATTCAATAGGGTGTCCTAACCTTTTCAGATGACTGTATGTTTTATATGTAAAAATACTATAAATTATATATATATATATATTATGTGTGTGTGTGGACTTGTTTTTATATCCTTGTGGGGACCTAAACCTGAATACACCTAAATTGAGGTCCCCATGGGTACAAAAGCTTATAAATCATACAGAATGAGTTTTTTTGAGAAAGTAAAAATGCAGAAAGTTTTCTGTAAGCGTTAGGTTTAGGGGTAGGGTTAGGGTAAGGGGATAGAAAATACAGTGTGGACAGTATACAAACCATTGCACCTATGGAGAGTCCCCACAAGGATAATAAACCAGACGTGTGTGTGTGTGTGTGTGTGTGTATAATTTATATTTTATTTACACTTAAAATAATGTTTTGTATTTATCATTTCTAAATGATCGATGTTTCTCCCAAAGTTTGATTTTCTCAGTAACATTGGAATATAGCCCAGGATTTGTGCAAACAGAAGGAGCACAGTTAATCAGCATGAAGAAGCTTCGATTTTGTGTTTTACTGTCTGCCAAACCTCCTCATGTCTGCTTCAGTCTTTTTAATATCCTCAAAGGTCAGTCTAAATTGCGTCAGCAGCACACATGGTGACATCTCTACCAGTAACAGATGCTTTACCAGTAAATATTTAGTGTGTCATTTTGCCATAATCAAATCCAGTGCCAGAAGTCTTTTAATGGAATAAGTCATGTCACTCATCTCTTTTCAAACCTGCAAGCTTTTATTTTCTCAGTAGAACACATAAGAAGATATTTAAAAAAAAAAAATATTGTCCATTAAAAACAGACATTTAAAAAAAATTTTTGGGGGGGTTATTTTATTTTATTTATTTTCACCTTTTAATTTTAATTTTATTTTTGATTTGATTTTTTATTTTTTTTTTCTTTCCAAAACAATAGAATTTTCAGTGTTGGGTGAACTATCCCGTGAACTATGTGAGCTTGTTCCTAGATGAGATTTTTTCTTTTTTCTTTAGTGTTTTGAGTCACTCATCTTAGTTAATGACCTCCTGTAATCACATGTCCCACAGCTGTACCATAAATCTCATCAAAGGGAAAGCAGGACATTACAGTAGTTTAATCACCAGCACGTTACCTTTACTTTGCAGAGCTGCAGGTCTTTTAATCTTAAATTTTTAAGTGGTGGTCTCTTTACTTGTGTGTTTTTTATATTGTGATGGATTGTTTGGCTGCTAGTTCAAAAGTCAGCCCGTTTCCTTTGTATTCACATACAGAACCTATTGTGTTCCTTGGCTCCATCTCAGGACTTTTACTGTTGTCATTGTTAGGCTCTGTTATCTGTTTTCCTGCGGCGCAATATTTCGGCATGTGCAAACTGCGCACACAATGTTACACTAACTTGAGGAAAGTGTTGAATTGAAAACTGATTCTTGCTGGTTTTGTTTGGACTCGGTTAGATGTGTGTTGTTTGCTAGAGGGTGTCCGGGAAATCTGTCAAAGAAATACTGGGTCCAAGGTATGAAGGTAGCGGAAGTAAATGTATAATAAACTTTTATTATTAAAACATTTTTTGGTGCATGATAACGTACAGCCTCCTCCCTCCGGGTGTAATGGTAGTGAGTTATGGGAGTTTTAATGGGAAATTAAGAGAACAGGAAGCTTTGAAGTTAGATCTTGGACACTGATAAGACATCCTGCATGTTCACACCTCTTCCATGAACGTGATTTAAGAATAATTATGATCCTTGTGAAAATATATCCACTCTAATGAACCCAGTAATCAATATCAATAATGACAATCCCTGCCAGATTTTCTGAATGTAATTTTTATTTGTTTACTTATTTTAAATACTTATTTTAAATGTAAATTTACTTTACATTTATTTAATTATTTTACCTTTTTTATTTCAATAACATTTCACGAGAGAGCTGAGCAGTTTGTACCAATGAATTCATATTCAGTTTCTACATACATAATTTATTATTTTATTTTATTTTATTTTATTTTATTTTATTTTATTTTATTTTATTTTATTTTATTTTATTTTATTTTATTTTATTTTATGTAGTGGGGTTCAAAAGGAAACTACATTGAGATTCTAAAATTAAAAAATCTAAATTAACATTTCAAATTTCGACTTTACTTTTCAAATTGTCCAAGTAAAGTCGTGACATATTATGCAAAAATTACAAAAATATATATGTATACTGTACTGTACTGTACTATACTATACTATACCATTCTATACCATACTACACCATACTACAATATGCTACACTATACTACACTACACAATACTATTCTAAATGACATGTAACACATGATACTACTCTACACAATACTACACTATACTAAATTATACTATACCACATGATACTGCACTACAATACACAATACTGTACTACTCTACACAATACTACACTACACTACAACGATACTGTATTACGTGATTCTACTCTTCACTATTTGACACTACACGATACTGTACAATGCTATACTATAAGATAGTATAGTATTTTGTAGTATTGTGTAGTTTCTTATACTACTACACTCAATTATACTTTACTACAGTATTATATACTAAATGATAATGTGCTACACTATACTATACTACACAATACTATAATATACTATACTCTAATGTAGTATAGTATTGTGTAGTATCATGTAGTGTTGTATAGTACTATACTAAATTATACTTTACTACACTATTCTATACTAAATGATACTGTGCTACATTATAGAACTATACTATAATATACTATACTGTGATATAATGTAGCATAGTATAGTATTGTGTATTGGCATGTAGTGTTGTATGGTACTGCACTAAATGATACTTTACTACATTATTCTATACTAAATGTTACTGTGCTACACTACAGTATACTATACTACACAAAACTATACTATAATATATTATACTCTAATGTAGCATAGTATAGTACTCTAATGTAGTATAGTATTGTGTAGTATTGTGTAGTGTTGTATAGTACTATACTAAATTATACTTTACTACACTATTCTATACTAAGTGATACTGTGCTACATTATAGAACTATACTATAATATACTATACTATGATATAATGTAGCATAGTATAGTACTGTGTAGTATCATGTAGTGTCGTATGGTACTACACTAAATGATACTTTACTACATTATTCTATACTAAATGATACTGTGCTACACTACAATATACTATACTACACAATACTATACTGTAATATACTATTACTATTATAATACTACACAATACTATACTATAATATACTAGACACTATACTACACAATACTACACTATAATATACTAAAATATACTAAATGATACTTTACTACACTATTCTATACGAAATGATACTGCACTACACTACACTACACTACACAATACTATACTATAATATACTATACCACTCCCAATCATACTATACTACACAATACTACACAATTCTACACTGTACTTTAATGTACTATACTGTACTGTACTGTACTGTACTATGCAATACTGTACTATACTGTACTATACTGTGCTATACTATACTATACTATACTATACTATACTATACTATACTATACTATACTATACTTTTTTATGTGGTTCATTCTCTTTTTGTACTTCATTACAAGCGATCCAGTCTTATGAAATATGGGCTGGCGTCCAGAAGGAAGCTTCAGGTTTAATCTTGGTCTTGCAGAGTTCCTGTGCACAGACGCCATGGTTACCAGTTGCCAAGCCAACATTGTTGCTCTTTGTGCGTCAGAGGAAATGGCAGATATCAGTTTTAGAGCAGGAATATGCTGCCGCTGCTGATCCATGCTGACCTGCAGCCCTGCGCTCAGCCAGACATGACATGCACAAGCAGATTGTGACGGCAGCAGATCTGATCTGGTGCAGCCGCAACCACTGCAAGTAATGTGATTTGTTGCATAAGGCTCTTGAAATTAAGAGCTTCACAATATTTGACAAATTCTAAATCTAAATAAGCTAGGTAAACCGAACTGATGTTGTCTATATACAGTACCCTGTGTTTATAGGGACAGTTCAGCCAAAAAGTATAGAGTTCGCACAAAACAGGCTATTGTAGTAGCTTAATAAAATTACAGTTGAACCACTGATGTCACATGGACTATGTCCTTACTACTTTTCTGGGCCTTGAACTTCTCAGTTGTGTTGCTGTCTATGCAGGGTCAGAAAGCTCTTGGAATTCATCAAAAAAAATCTTAATTTGTGTTCCGAAGATGAATGAAGGTCTTGCGGGTTTGGAATGACAGAATTTTCATTTTTGGGTGAACTATCCCTTTAAAATGTCTTCTTATAATATAACAGTGGTGGAGTGTCAGTAGCACACACACACAAACCAAATGTGTGCGTATAGTCACTAATGCATTAGCTATCATGTTTACACAGCCTTTTCTGTGTCTGATAGAGTATGATGGCCTTCTGGTTATCAGTTGAGTCATTTGAGAGAAAAGCGGCTTTTCAGCATCACCTAAAGCTGGGCGTTTTCTTCTTCAAAGAGAGCGCGTGTGAGGGCTGGAGAAAGTGTGCAAGCGTGGATGAGTTATTAAGACTTTATCCTAACGTTCTGCCAGGCTTCTCTTTTCTATTTGTATTTGAACATTTTCCCATTTGTGGTGTCATGGAGGAGAATATACAATGAGAATTCTTCCTATCAAGCAGCACAAAAATGATGGGATTACCCATGATTCTCTCAGAATAGCCCTGTCATTACTGCATTAGGATAAACCTTTATTCTGCATCTGTTTGGATCCTGCTCTTTGAAACAGATGCCAATGGGTCGACTGTGGTGACGTGGTCCATTAACTTTCATACCCTACCAAATTATACCTCTGAATCTCTACCCGAAACCCATTCAGTTGTTTTAATAACTTCTCTCTGCCATATTTTAGCTGTGCGTCGTTAAAAAATCCACTAGAAAATGGGGTAAATGAGAAGTTTTCTTTTTTATATGTCCTTCAGGGCCTTCAGGGAGGCAGGGTGAGCTCTGGTGCCTTCCAGCGTTTTCTCATGAGCGTGCCAGGACTTGTTTTTATGAGATCTGCTGCAAACTAAAGCTTTTAAAATGCTGCTGATGAAGATTGATTGTGAAATTATGGTTTTCTCCAAAGCCTGGGATGAAGGTTTAATTGTAGATGCAAAGTACTTCAAATGTATCTTTGACTCTTTGTATAGTTAAAAATGCGACACAAACATTTACTCTTGCCGTAATTTGTAATTTGCAATGAGTTGGCATGTGTCTGTGGTGTTTTTCACTTTACTTTGCTTTTTGTGGGGCAGAAAAGCTTACATAAGAAAAATGTGATTTCTCCACAACACTTAAGGCAAACACATACACTATATAGTGTCTATGTGTGTGCATGTATTATGTATGATTTTTTTTTTGTTTGTTTTTGTTTTATTGTATTTATATAGTTTAATTTTTAAATGTATTTTCTTTTTTTTTGTTTATTTTCTTTTTTGTATTTATATAATTACTTTAGAATTTATTCATATAATTAGTATGTATTTATTGTATTTATATCATTTAATTTTTAAATATATTTAAAAATTAAATATATTTTTAAATATATATTAAATTCCCTTTTTAATTGTTATATTTGTTTATTTATTTATTTACTTTGATTTTTAAATGTTTTTGTTTTTATTTTTTTAAATAATATAATTTATTATAATTTTCAAATCTTTATATTTTAAAATATATAAATTTGCTTTTCATGTATTTAATTGTATTTATAGAATTTTATTTTTAAATGTCTTTCCTTTTTGTTTGTTTATTTATTTGTTTTTATATAAGTTTAGTATTTATTCATTGTAATTTTTTGTATTTATTCTATTTACATAATTATTTTAGCATTTATTTATATAATTAGTATGTATTTATTTTATTGTATTTATAAAATTTAATTTTTTATATATAGTTCCCTTTATTTTAATGTTCAAATCTTTATATTTTTAAATGTATTTATTTGCTTTTTATGTATTTATTTTATTACATTTATAGAATTTATTTTTAAATGTATTTCCATTTGTTTATTTAATTTATTTTATTTGTATTTATTTATATAATTAGTATTTATTTATTTTATTGTATTTATATAATTAATTTTTTTTATGTATTTCCCTTTTTTGTTTGTTTGCTTTATTTATTTATTTTGTATAATTACTTTTATTTTTAAATGTGTTGTTTTTGTGTGTTTATATTTTATTTTATTAATAATATAATTTATTTTAATTTTCAGATGTTTATTTTATTTTATTTACCAGATGTTTCTTATGTTTATCCATCTTTGCAGAGCAAGTGAAAAAAGAAAGCGCAAAAGGCTGTACAAGTTCTCGTGGCGATGGACAGCAAGATGAAAAACCTTCACAAGAAGTTGCCAGGAACGCTTCCAAGAAAGGTGAGCCGTTCATAGAGATGGTTTATGAGTCATTTACTGTGGGCAGGTCTGGACCTCCATGCTCTTAACCTAAAGGGTCATTGCTATGAGAGATGGATACATTGTCATAACGTACCTTGAGTACCTTAAGATGGCACCCTGCCGTATCATCCATGAGATTAAAACATCGCTTGGATGCAGTCACACGGCACGAGTTAATACTGTTGGCGGAAAGCCCAGAAAAGGAAATCAAGACAATAGGCTAAAACCCTTGACACACTGTACTTCAGGTCAGCGACTCACGCATTCAATGTCAAACGAATTACACTCAAGTTTTACAGAGCTGTACTGTACACCTACCCGATTCAAAACCACCAAAACAGACGCTTTGAAATACAATACAGCCCACATTTCCTTGTTCTGTTGATGAGATTACAGGGGACTGACAGAATCCCTAGTGGCATATGTGGCCGGCATGGATATCTGTTCTCCAGTACACAGCCTGCATTAGCAAGAGCAGGCCGGCAGCACCTGTGTAAATGTGATAGCCTGATAACATTCAGTTTTGTGCTGTGGGCCTGTCTGTGGTGTGATGTTTGTTTGTATCTGGAAATATACTACAGCTCACAAAAGTTCAACCATCGGTAAATCTTTACTTTTAAAAGAGCCAAGTGCTTTAAAAGTGGCTCTACCGTTTATGTACTTGCAAAAAAGTTCAAGTTATGTAAAAGTTATTTACATGCTACGAAATTAGAACCACTCAGATTTTCTCCAGAAAATATTAACATGTAGTTATTTTTAGGGATGCACCGAAATGAAAATTCTGGGCCAAAGCAAAAATGCTTTGCAATAATTATTTATTAGTTTATTAAATAATATAAAGATATTTTGTAAGACTTTTTAATTTAACTCAATATAATAATAATTAATTATACTGATTTAAAAAAAAAGACAAGCCAATAAAATAACCAGCTTTACTGAAAGTAACACAATAAAATTGTACAGAAAATATATATTAATATTAAATATCACTATGACAGCCAGAGGAAGAGTGAAGAAGAGTGAAACTTACACACTGAACACTACTACTATATATTTCCGGCTTATATTTTCAGCCGTTTTTCTCTTTCGCCCGACAACCGAAAATGTCTGTTTGTACAGTGTCTGTCTATCCATCTCTGTCTGTATCTGTCTGTCTGTCCATCTGTCCATTTTTCCATCGATCTGTCTGTCTGTCTGTCCGTCCATCCGATAGATATCTGTCTGTCTACCTGTCTGGCCGTCTGCCCTTCTCTATCTATATGTCCGTCCAACTGTCCGTCTCTATCTATCTATCTATCTATCTATCTATCTATCTATCTATCTGTTTATCTATCTGTCTATCTGTCTATCTATCTATCTATCTGTCTGTCTATCTGTCTATCTATCCGTCTGTCTATCTGTCCGTCCGTCCCGGTCTATCTACCTGTCTGTCCCTCCGCCCCTCCCTATCTACATGTCCGTCCAACCGTCCGTCTCTATCTATCTATCTATCTATCTATCTATCTATCTATCTATCTATCTATCTATCTATCTATCTATCTTTGTCTTTCTGTCTGTCTTTCTATCCATCTATCTGTCCATCTGTCTGTCCATCCATCCATCCATCCATCCATCTGTCTATTCATCTCTGTCTTTGTCTGTCTATCTGTCCGTCTGTCTGCATCTATCTATCTATCTATCTATCTATCTATCTATCTATCTATCTATCTATCTATCTATCTATCTATCTATCAATCTATCTGTCTATCTGTCTATCTATCTATCTATCTATCTATCTATCTATCAATCTATCAATCTATCTGTCTATCTATCTATCTATCTATCTATCTATCTATCTATCTATCTATCTGTCCGTCCGTCCGTTTGTCTCGGTCTGTCTTTCTGTCTGTCCATTCAATAGATATCTGTCTTTCTACCTGTCTGTCCGTCCGCCCTTCTCTATCTAAATGTCCGTCCAACCCTATCTATCTATCTATCTATCCATCTATCTATCTATCTGTACGTTCGTCTCGGTCTATCTATCTGTCTGTCTGTTTGTCCATCCAATAGATATCTGTCTGTCTACCTGTCTGTCTGTCCGTCCGTCCGCCCTTCTCTGTCTATATGTCTGTCCAACCCTATCTGTATCTATCTATCTGTTTGTCCATCTGTGCATGTGTCTCTGTCTGTCTATCTGTCCGTCCATCCAATAGATATCTGTCTGTCTGTCTGTCTGTCTATCTGTCTGTCCGTCCGTCCATCTGTCTCTCTGTATATCTGTCTGTCTATCTATCTGTCTATCCGTCTGTCCATCCGTCCATCTGTCTGTCCGTTTGTCTGTCTATCTATCTGTCGGTCTCTGTTTGTCTGTCCATCTCTGTCTGTATCTATTTATCTGACCGTTCGTCTGTCTCAATGTATTTGTCTGTCTGTATCTATTCATCTGTCTGTCTGTCCGTCTGTATCTATCTATCTATCTACCCGTCTGTCTGTCTCTATCCGTTTGTCTCTATCTGTTTGTCTGTCTATCTGTCCGTCCGTCTATCTCTCTGTATGTGTGTTTATTATTTATTTTTTATTATAATTTTTAATCATTTGTTTTATTTTTAGAAGTTTTGTTTATGTATGTGTCTGTATGAACATGTATGTGTTTATTTCATTACCGAATTTGTAAATTATATTAATATTATGTTGCCACTAGACAGAAGTGCAAAAACCATAACATTACATTTTATATTTATTTATATGTACATATTTATTGTTTGATTTATATATTTACATGCATATTAATGTTCTTAGACGTGTACTTCCATGCTTTGTTTCTCCAGCGGCTCCAGGCTCTAGCACTAAAAATGTTTTCGCGCGGCTACTGAAAGTGGCTCAGCATTACCTTATGGAATCAGGGAAGTACAGTGGAGCTGCCAGGTCTTCTCCTGCCAAGAGGAGCCCTGCCCTCGGCCGCCTCCCCAAAACCAGAATCTCTACGTCTTTCACTCAGGCACAGGTGCATCTCTTTTTATGACTACTTTACGACCTGCATCAACTGAAATAAAAAATTACAATGCGTTAGCAGCAATTCAACTGTCGGTATCAGATATCAATATATGAGAGAAGATACACTTGACACATTCATACATATTTAATTGTATGAGAATGTATGTGATTCAGGGTCGAAGCAGGAGAAACAGTAGCAGGCGTTCCCAGAATTCCACTCTGGGTGGGGTCAAGAAAGAGCAGCTCCCTTCTCAAGATTCAGTTGGAGGTGTCACTGAAGACAGGTGCGTAAAAGAAATAAAGACAAGACGCTGAACAGTCTGTCCCCTTTTGTGTTTAAATAGCTTTAGCTAATTGGTACAATATCTTAATTGACTACAATATCTGTGCCTTGTTGAAAGATTAATATAATACACTCAAACTCTTTACTCAACCTCATATTGTTCCAAGACTCTCCTTTTTCCTGTGGAACACAAACAAACTCAATCTTTTGATTAAACTACAATAAATATGGAGGACAAGGAATGGCACTTAAAAATGAAATATAGAAATAATTTCCAATTAATTATTAATTTAAAAAAAAGTACATTTACCAATCAAACGTTTTTGAACAGTAAGATTCTGCTCACCAAGCCTGCATTTATTTGATCCAAAATACAGCAAAAGCAGTAATATTGTGAAATATTTTTACCATTTAAAATAACTTATTTCTATTGTAATATATTTTAAAATGTAATTTATTCCTGTGCTTCAAAGCTAGATTTTCAGCATCATTACTCCAGTCCTCAGTGTCACATGATCCTTCAGAAATCATTCTAATATGCTGATTTGCTGTTCAAGAAATATTTATTATTATTATTATTATTATTATTATTATTAATCTTTAAAACAATTGAGTACTTTTTTTCAGGATTCTCTGAATATGAAGATCCAAAGATCAGCATTTATTTGAAATAATTTTTTTTTTTTTTGTAATATTATACATTATATCATTCAAAAGAGTCAGTAGGCCTTTATTTTTTTATTATTATTATTTATTTATTTTTTTGTTTAGCAAGGATGTTTAATTTGCTCAAAAGTGATGATAAAGACATTTAAGATGTTAAAAAAGATTTCTATTTCAGATAAATACTGTTCTACTGAACTTTCTGAAAAATCTACTCAGCTGTTTTCAACATAATAATAATAATAAATGTTTTTGAGCAGCAAATCAGAATATTAGAATGATTTCTTAAGGATAATGTGACTGGAGTAATGATGCTAAAATCTCAGCTTTGAAATCACAGGAATAAATTACATTTTAAAATATAATATAAGCGAAAACAGTTATTTTAAGTAGTAAAAATATTCCTGTTTTTTACTGTTAAAAATGTTACTGTTTTTTCTGTACTTTGCATCAAATAAATGCAGGCTTGGTGAGCAGAGACTTCTTTAAAAACATTACCAGCACATTTTTAGAAATATCGTTTTTTGTTTTCCACAGAAGAAATAAAGTCATACAGGTTTGGAGCAAGAATATTTTATTTTTGGGTGAACTATCCTTTTATCAGCGTTCAAGTATTTAAATATAGATGTATGTCAGTATTCAAGTCCTTGGGTTTTTGTTTGTTTTTTTTCTTCGTCACAAAGTGACATAATTTATGGCTTTGTACTTTTGTGTGAGCAAGAATGAATCTTGTTCTGGAGCTTTAACTGTCTGAGAAAACGCTTCTGGCTAGTTGCGATAGTTTTGCGTGTCTACTCACCTGTTTGCATGTGTGTGTATCTGATTATCTTCGTGCAGGAAATTCAAGTTCACATGCACGTCATGGCATTTTATTATGAGAGCTTGTGTTCATACAGAACATTGCTTAGATGCCTAGATTTAGAGTACACTTAAGGGTGACAGGTGTCTTTTTACATGTGTTGCTTTAGATATTTAGGTTGAAAATAGTTGAATCCATAGTGGCTGTAGTATTCCATAGATTAATTAAGTTTATTCTGATTATTTATATATTAGATTGCAATTTTATTTATTTTTATTTGACTGCATTTAGTGTGGAGATTGCACGTGAAATTTTGTTGGTGGGTACAACGAAAGTTGTACGCATACAATAACAATAAAGAAATTCAATTCAAGATCTACAAGGATTGGAATGAATGGAAAATGTGCAATTAAAATTCTGCTGTAAATTTCAGTGTTTGAACACCCTGGTTGAGTTTCACAAACCTTTTTCCTAATAAAAGTAGGAAAAACAAGCCTACATACCTGTCATTCCCAGCACAACCCGCATTAGTGTCGGTAGAATGAAATCCTTCAGACCGAGTAGGTCACCGAGGGTCAGTGTCTGGATTTTTCTAATTTGACATGATGAGGAAATAAGGAGGCTGTTTCTGTGTGTGTGTCCAAAACTTCCAGATCAGGTTTTCAACACTTCACCCTGATCCCAGAAAAGCAGGCGTAAATGCCCTAGAGCACAGCCTGCATTGAAATGCAAAAATTCAGTGGCACTGTGAGAAAACATAGTTTACTGATGGATTGCAGATTCAATTTTAACTTATTTCAATAACTTAATTTCAGCTAATTTCAGCTAACACAAATAATCTTACATTTTAGCTAAATTTGAATATATGTTGAATTAGGAGTGTTGTTTTCATTAAGCTTAAATAAATAGAAATATTAGATATTAAATATTATGAAATACTTGAATTTGGGTGAAAATGAGAAATGTTGCCACTAGAAATGTTAGCAACTAGTTGAAGTAAAATGAATTGAAATAGAAATAAGTTGAAATTAAAAAATAACAAATTTAACACAAAAAATATATTTAAGCTAAATGTGAATATATGTTGAATTAAGCTGTGTCGTTTTAATAAAGCTTAAATAAATATAAATAGTAGATATTAAATATTATAAAAATACTTGAATTTGGGTGAAAATTAGAAATTTTGCCACTAGAAATTTTAGCAATTAGTTAAAGTAAAATTAACTGAAATAGAAATAAATTGAAATAGTAAAATTATAATACATTTAACAGAAATTTATTTTAAGCTAAATACGAATGTATCTTGAATTAAGCAGTGTTGTTTTAATGAATCTTATGTAAATAGAAATATTAGATATTAAATATTATAAAAATACTTGAATTTGGGTGAAAACGAGAAATGTTGCCACTAGAAATGTTAGCAATTAGTTGAAGTAAAATTAATTGAAATAGAAATGAGTTGAAATAAAAAAAAATAACAAATTGAACACAAAAAATACATTTAAGCTAAATATGAATATATGTTGAATTAAGCTGTGTTGTTTTAATAAAGCTTAAATAAATATAAATATTATGAAGGTTTAAATTTGGATGAAAATGAGAAATGTTGCCACTAGAAATGTTAGCAACTAGTTGAAGTGAAATTAATTAAAATAGAAATAAGCTGAAATAGTAGAATGATAATACATTTAACACAAATAAAAATAAATTAAAGCTAAATACAAATATTAAAAAATAAAACAAATTAAAATGACACTCACATAAAATGTCTAAAGCGTAAATGAAAACTGATGATAATAAAAATAAAAGCTAATTAATAAATAATAATATATATATAAATAATACTAAAATAAAACTGGAATTTTTCATTTTTCCCTAGTTGTTTATTTGTTCTGGTTTAGTAAGTTTTAGCAAGGTTTATGCTTAAAACAAGAAAAATTTGCCAGTGCACTTTGAAGCCTAAATTATTTGAAAATAAAAAAAACTAAGGTTTGCTACCTTTCCGAGGTTAATTTATTTTTTAATTATATTAGAAGAACCATTATGTTTTTTTTTTTATTGTTTTATTTTATTTTATTTTATTTTATTTTATTTTATTTTATTACAGAACAAGTTGGCTCAAATGCATAATAAAAGATTATTATTATTTATAATTTAATATAAGTAATTAAAATAAATTTATTGTAATTATGCTGTTTAATTATATTTACCTACATATTTTTAAATTATATATATATATATATATATATATATATATACTATTTTTTTTTTTTTCATTATTTAAAAAAATGTCACGAGTGTGACTGCATCTACAAGTGTTTTGTGATGCTGTGCGTGTAATTTTATGAGGGTCTGTGTGTGTTTAGGTGAATACAGTGAATAGAGTGTATCAGGACTACAGCTGCTTCCTCTGATGTTCAGATAAATCGGTGTGTGTATGGTGTCCTGTTGCACCAGTGTAAAAATGATCCCATAAGAAGCGGGAAAAAGTGGGAAAAGATCTCAACATGAAGTTGGTTGTGAGAAACAGTCCCATTATTTGTTTGCAAATGCCACAAGGTATATGCAATAAAATTCCTACATTTTAAAGGAATAGTTTACCCCTAAAATGAAAACTTTGTCTTAATTTACTGAGTTTTGAGTACTGATTTGTGACTCTTCACAGCTCCAGCTCCTCAGCATGGCGTGTGAGGTCAGGGCCTGTGGGTAAAGTGGCTCGCAGAAGGAGCCGAGGTCAGTCCGGACGAGGAAGTTCCCTCCTGTTGAAGAATCTCAGCTCTAGATCTCAGCAAACAGCAGCTCAAACGCGTGTGCGGCCGGAGAGCAGCAAGAGTGGTGAATGTCAAGAAACCCAAATCAGGTACTGAATCATTTACGTTCAAGATTAATACATCTTTGCTTTGTGTAGGCGGCGTTTGATCCCCCATCATAAACGTTTGTTCGCCGTGTTGACAATAATTAATGTGTTTTAACATTCTGTCTGCTTTGGGATGGGATTAAACTGACAGGTGGCCACGTTGGTTTGGTTTGGCAGGTTTTTGTATTCGTTGAAGAGGGGTTAGTTTTTAATGATGCTTTAAGCTGGACTCAATCCCTCACATTCAAAGTGATTAATGCGACCGTATGGATTCTCTTCAGCGGATAAAGATTTAAATGACAGCATAGACAACCATGAAAGGTGATACTTTAATGAGGTAAATGGGGCTTTCTTTCACTACTTTTAAGTGGCATACCTGTGGATTGGTTTGATCTCAGTGAGGAGTTAAGAGTTTTTTTTAGAAATAAAGCAATCATCAGAGCTTGTACATATATTTTGCAAGGTTTAAGAAAAAACGTAACTAAAAAATGTCATATTTGAAGGTACGCAGTATAACAGCACCATTTTTAATACAAAAGCAAAAGCACATTAAAAAAAAATCAAAAGCACAAAAAAAGCTTAAAATTTACATTAAAAAAAGATCATTTAAAATATTAATAAATAATGTAATGGTATATAAATAATGCTAAGTATCACTGGAATTTTTCATCCCAGTTGGCATTTTTTTCTTATTTAAAGACTAAAAAGAGAAATAATAAGAAATGAAAGAAATTGTCAGGGCTTATACATATATTTTACAAGGTATAAGTAAAAAAAAAAAAAAAAAGTATCTCATATGAAGGTACGCAGTATATCAGCACCATTTTGGTTATTGAATATTACATTTTAAAAAATATAAATATTAGATTTTAAAAAAGGAAACTTCAGCGGCAACATTGTTAATTTTCACATAAGTTTAAAGTATTAAGATCTACTAAAATTGAAAGCTGAAATAAAACAAAAAATGCTAAAACATTTTTTTAAAAATTAGTACAAAGACAAAAGCATATTAAAATTTTATAATAGTGTGTAAATAATGCTACAATATCACTAGAATGTTTTTCTTCCCAGTTACCTTTTTTTCTTATTTAAAGATTAAATAAATAGACAAACAATAAGAAATTAAAGCAATTGTCAGGACTGAAATGAGCAAATTAACTAATAGAAGACAAATTAATACAAATGACAAAAGCACATAAAAATGGTCAAACTTAAACAACAAATTTAAAATACAATTGGAATTGGAAACTAAAAAAAATATATATATATATATATATATATAATACAACATTTTGGTTATTGGATATTGCATTTTAAAAAAATATAAGTATTACATTAAAAAAGTAAACTTAATTTAGCTGCAGCACTGCCAAATTTTACGACGGCGTTTTAGTGCCACCTTAAAAAATAAATAAATGTAAGATTACGAGATTAAACTCGTAATATTTCGAGAATAAACTCGTAATATTTCGAGAATAAACTCGAAACTACGAGAATAAAGTCGAAATGTTACGAGAAAAAAGTCGAAATGTTACGAGAAAAAAGTCGAAATGTTACGAGAATAAAGTCGAAATGTTACGAGAATAAAGTCGAAATGTTACGAGAAAAAAGTCGAAATATTTCGACTTTATTCTCGGAATTTGCCTCTTTTGTGCAGTCTGAAATGGCGACCAGTGGTCGACTCCACGGATATAGGTGGTTACATCTGTGTGCTATTCGAAGAGGATATGTTGTTTCTCAAGAAACTACATATCGCCGCTTTTCCACTATCAGGCCGAACCGTTCTCTTCGCTTAACCGTTCCGGTCCGGCAGCACGGATACGATTTCATTTCCCACTGTGGTGCTGATAACGGAACTCTTTGGAATGTAAATACAAATGCGTCAGTCGTTGCCTTGGTAACGCAATTGTAATATAAACAGAGATATGGACGATGATCAGATATTTCTGTTTGTGGGACTTCGTTAAATAACAGAAAAAAAGGACACAACTATAAACAACGCAAAAAATAAACAAGGCGATGACAGGTATAACTTTACCAACAAATGCTGAGGGGATGTACATGCCAACGGAGACGGACAGCGTTCTAACAGTGGAAAAACGGCTTATGAGGTTGATGATCAAATAAAGCAATCGACCCTGAAGGAGCTGAACACCGGCACGCTCAGTACTTCAGCCGGGGTCCCAACGCATTGTGGCATATTCATATGATAAACTCAAGCCGTACGGCATTGCAATTAATGGTTGCACTGACAGCTTCAGTCGGTTTGTGTTGTGGATGGAAGCATGCAATACATTCACGTAAAAATATGACTTTATTTTCGTAATTTTGACTTTATTTCTCAAAATACTACGATTTTAATCTCGTATTACTACGAGTTTATTCTCGAAATATTTCGACTTTATTCTCGTAATATTTCGACTTTATTCTCGTAACATTTCGACTTTATTCTCGTAACATTTCGACTTTATTCTCGTAATATTTCGACTTTATTCTCGTAACATTTCGACTTTATTCTCGTAGTTTCGAGTTTATTGTCGAAATATTACGAGTTTAATCTCGTAATCTTAGATTTTTTTTTTTTTTTAAGGTGGCACTAAAACGCCGTCGTACAAATTTCATGTAAGTTTTAAAGTGTTTAAATCTACTAAAATTTTAAAATTAAAATTAAAAAAAAAAAAAAACTAACGCTACAAAGAATTAAAAAGAAAAATTAATACAAATGACACAAGCACATAAAAATGATCAAAACTTAAACTAAAATTTAATTGAATATTAATTCAAAATATTTCTGAAAATATATATATGTGTATATATATATATATATATATATATATATATACACACATATATGTATATTAATATATATACATGGATGGATAGATAGAGAGATAGATATAGATATGGATATGATTTTTTTTAAAGACTAAATAAAAGGAAAATAATATGAAGTTAAGGCAATTTTCAAGACTCAAACACTTATCATATTTATTTAAAGATATACAATATATTAATATCAATTTGTCTTCAGATACTCGCCTAAAGTTAATATTTAAAAACGCTCATAGTTAAATTATTTACATTTGCTAAGAAATGTAATCTTTTTATTATTCTCAAAATGAATCTATTTTCCATATTGCACATTATAATGTTGCAACGCTTAATTCACTTGCAGCATTTAAAATGATTGTTGTAGTGTTTTATTTTTCATTTATTCTGACAAACAAAACCGTATGCATTTTAATATTGACCACTTATCCGTTATTGGCTGTAACATGAAATGAATTATATTGAATTTTTGATATTGGTGCATCCCCATATTTATCAGAATTCTCACCGTTAGAAATTCATTCATGTTCACACTGAGCAGGCCTGTATCGTCTCTGTCCCTGGAAAAAAACCCGTCAGATAAAGATAGCTTATGAGTGCTACAAGGATAAAAATAAATTATGCCTGCATCTCTTTTTTGAGCCCTCACTGGGTCACTGTTTTACATCCAGCATCTTTACCCTCTGGGATGAGGCGGAAAAGCAGTAGGTGTGGCGGAAAAATAAAGCAGAAGCGTTGATCTCCGGTCAGTTATGTCAGCAGACCGTATTTAAACCCTCGGGCCCCCGGAGGCCATCGTCCTGCCATTTCCACCTGCCCCCTTCTATGGAAGGAGCTGACACAGGAGCAGATGAGTCACAGCAGCTATGAAAACAAGCATCTGGCCTTTTAACTTTTAACATCCACCTTCCTCCTGCCTTTGCACTGTCCTTTGTAGCACTTGTAATGATGTCAGAGGGGAGCGTGAAACTTTCCTTGACTGGGTTGTGAAGGTCGTTTTCTTATGCGTGTGTGTGTGTGTTTAACAAAAATGTTGTTCCTTTAGTTTCAGCATCACCTTCTGAGAATTTTAATCCTCCCGTGAACCAATAATGCGGTTAATAAGGAGTTCGAAATAAAGTTCCTAAAGCAGAATTCTTGCCAGGAACATTTTAATTGCTACTTCCAAGCATAAAAGTGGTCTAACTACATTTTCTTCATTCACATGCATAGAGAATCATGTGAAAAGAAACTTTTATGCAGCCTAACTGACTCGGGTTTCTTTTAGCAAGTTTCTGGTTTTATAAAAAAGTCCCTTGTCGCAAATAAAATGTAAACAAAGTGAAACATATTCAGCATAAAGAAAATTGTTTTCTTTTTGGTTTTAGAGGTGTCTAATAACAGCATACAATTCTGCTTTACTCGGTTTTGTTTGCTTTGTTTTGCTTTTATCTCAGTTTTCTTTTCTTATTCTTTTTAGGGGCCAAGCACCAGAGGTGCGATGGCACCTATTGTATCCGTTGGCGTTATTATTATTCCGCTTCTTCTTCTTCTTCTTCCTCTTCCGCCGCAAGTCTATGGCAGCCCATAGAACCGCTTGCAGGAAAGTTGTATAATTTTGCACACTGATAGAGGACAGTCCCAACATTAACCATAGCAAGTTTGGAGTCTCTAACTCAAACTCTCTAGCGCCACCACTTGTCCAAACTTTCAAAAGATTTATGCTAATAACGTTTGAACCGTAAGCCACACAACAAAAATTCTTTTTTTCCTCTGATTCCTTGGCTTATGCCGAGTCGAATGGACACCAAAATTCAAAAATCGTAAGGTTTAGTTTTTTCGCTATTCTCAATTGTTCGTAAAACCTACTTTTTCGAACTCGTCCTAGGCCGTTGCACCGATTGTCACAAAAATTGATCCAGATCATCTTCAGACCACACTGGCAAAAAGTTATGGAATTCAAGTCGATTCGTCCAGCCGTTCACGAATAACACGCGAAAGAATTCTACGAAAAGCTAGCAAAAATCAATGTGAGGCTATATCTCCGTAACAGTTTGGCATATTGACACCAAACTTGGTGTGTGTCATAACAAGCATGACCTGAGCCTACCTGCAGTGTTTCGGTGCAGTGCCCCCCTAGTGGTCAGGAGATACGAAAAATGGCTATTTTTCTTTATAACGTCTGAATGATTTGTCCAAAAATCACAAAACTGGTCTCTTTAGATCCGGTGTGTCATACCGAGTCGAACCATATCCAATTTTCCCGTGTCAGCCATTTTGGGTGTCGGCCATTTTGAATTTAGCTTTAAAATGCTGTATCTTGAGAACGGATTAGTGTATCGTTTCGACATTAATTACAAAAATATTCGGCACCATGCCCTGAATGTACATACAAATTTTGGGGCCAGCGCCACCTTGTGGTCAAAAGTTATAACGAAATTTCAAAAAATGCTAATAACTTTTGCGTACATTAGCCTATTGAAATGAAACTGATTTTGATAGATTCCTTCGGTCATGCTGAGAACACCGATACCAATTTTGCCAATTTTGGCTGAACTTCCTGTCCGCCATTTTGATTCATGTTGAAAACCTACTTTTTCGAACTCCTCCTAGACCGTTAGTCCAATTTTCACCAAATTTGACTCAGATCATCTTCAGACCATGCTGGCAAAAAGTTATGGATTTTGTGTCGATACACGAAACCGTTTTCGTTTAGCGCATCAACGAATTTACTGGAAAGATGCCAAATTGCATCCGAGTCTGTATCTCTGCAAAGCTTTGACATATTGACACCAAATTTTATATGTGCTATTGTCACCACACTCTGACCAAGCCACATCAATTTGGTAACAGCACCACCTGCTGGTCAGAAGTAATACACCATTCATTAAACATTAATAATGAAATTTACAAAAATGCTAATAACTTCTGTTTACATTAGCCTATTGGAATGAAACTGATGCCAATAGATTCCTTGGGTCAAGTCGAGAACATTGATACCCATTATGCCGAAATTGGCCAAACTTCCTGTCCGCCATTTTGATTAATGTACAAAACCTACTTTTTCGAACTCCTCCCAGACTGTTAGTCCGATCTTCACCAAATTTGACTCAGATCATCTTCAGACTATGCTGGCAAAAAGTTATGAATTTCGTGTCGATATACGAAACCGTTTTCGTTTAGCGCATCAACAAATTTGCTGGAAAGATGCCAAACTACATCTGAGGCTGTATCTCTGCAAAGCTTTGACATAATGACAGCAAACTTTGTGTGTGTCATTGTCATTTCACACAGAACACGTCACATCAATTTGAAAACAGCACCACCTGTTGGTCAAAAGTGATAAGCCATTAAATTTTATTACGATTGGTTGTATTTATGATTTTTCAGCCATTTCAACTGATATTATCCTAAAATGGCTTAAGTTACTCACTGTTGTAGTCGGTCTGCTGCTCCTTGCCGTGCTTAACTCCTCATTCTGCCTCTTTTGTGCTTGGCCCCGCAATTGCTGCTTGCAGCTATATTTCTTATTCTTTTTAGTTTTTTGTGCATTTCTTTTAAACTTCTTGGATTTTACTTTAGTTTTTGCTTTCTGTTTTGTCTTTTTGGTTACTTTTAAACTTTTCTAAAATTTTAATCATGTTTTTTGCTTTTTTACAATTTTATTTAATGTTATTTTATTCCTGTTTTGTTTTGGTTTTTTATTCATTTTAATATTTATTTATTTATTTTTTTTTTTTAAGGAAGGTCATGTAAATTATAGTAGATAAAAATGTCAGTTTTATTTTGTGTTATACATTTTATGTTATTTTTGCTTTGTTTTGCTTTATAATGTTTTATTATATTTTATTTTGTTGTGTTATTTTGTGTTTTTAAAGAAGGGCATTTAAATTATAGTCGATATAATGTACATTTTGTGTAATTTAATAAGTTTTATTTTATTTCTGCTTTGTTTTGCTAGTTTATTTTATATTATTATTTTTTAATGGTTAAGTTAGTTGATAAAATGTACATTTTGTGTTGTTTAATACATTTTATGTTTTTTGTTTTTTCCTGCTTTGTTTTGCTTATTTATTTATTTATTTATTTATTTATTTATTTTTTATTTATTTTGTTTTTGAGGAAGGTCATTTAATAAAATGTACATTTTATTTTGTGTTATTTAATATATTTTGTTATTTTATTTTACTTTATTTTATATTTTGTTTTTTAGGAAGGTTGTTTAAATTATAGTAGATAAAAAGTACATTCTTTGTTGTTTTACATGTTATTTTATTTCTGATTTGTTTTGCTTTAATTTAATTTTATTTTATTTTATTATTTTGTTCTTGAGGAAAGTTGTTTAAATTATAGTAGATAAAATGTACATTTTATTTTGTGTTATTTAATATATTTAGTTTTTATTTCTGCTTTATTTTTTGTTATTTTATGTTTTTTTTGAAGGAAGGTTGTTTAAATTACAGTAGATAAAAAGTAAATTTTGTGTTGTTTAATAAATTTTATGTTATTTTATTTTTGCTTTATTTTGCTTTTTATATCATTTTATTTGATTTTGTTCTTGAGGAAGGTCATTTAAATTATAGTAGATAAAAGATTTTATTTTATTTTATTTTATTTCATTTCATTTCATTTTGGAGGAATGTTGTTTAAATTTTAGTATATAAAATATTTTTCACATTTTCTGGTCTAACAGGATTTCCTTAAACATATATCCCATCTGCAAATTGTTCCATACAGCTCTGGATTGCATTCACATATGCATATACTGTACTTTTCCCAGATGTACATAATAAAACCCACACTAAGCAACATAAAACAGCAAATATACTTTATTAAAATATATATATTTCTAAAGTATAGTATACTTTGAAGTTTTTTCCTCTTCCCACCACAGCTTGCCATCTTTACAGACCTGGCTGAATCTGTGGTGTGGTTCTTTTCCTAATCATACGATTACCAGACGTCCCACCTCTGAAAAGAGCCAGAGTGTGGGAGGCTATGGGAAAAACCTCTGTCCCCATATGCCATGTGTGCGTCACGCTCCGTACGAGCACCGGAGACATGTGATCCCATGCCCAGTCTTTGATCTTCCTCTTCTGTATCTTGTTTCCAGGAGCTCCCAGGGGGAAAAGATTACAGCATATCTGGCAACCCTGCCAATGCAGTGATGGGATACATGTCTTGAAATAAAGCACAATCGCCTGTGCGTGTAGGTTCGTGCCGGGCTGTTGGATAGGGGCGCAATAGCCATTGTCGTTCACTCGGGTGCGATGGTTACGCAACAACATGGAACGAAAGTAGGAAAGCTGATCTTATCTGATCATCACATTGAGATTCAGGTGACCGTGTTGGTGGCTGTGCTCTAGATGTTGTATAAACAACACTGAGAAAAGATGTGGTGGGATCAAACCCCAAGGGAAATACGTGCAGTATGAACTCCCATGATTACCAACACTGAGCCGGAGTGCCGTTTACTTATTCATGGCTTAGCTCCTGATTTCCCAGCATCACCCTGCTGTTTAGAAGGCTGTGTCTGCCCGAGCAGACCCGGTCATTAGGGAATATTTTCAACCACCTAGAAACCCGAGTCCGTGCGAAGTTTTTAAAAAGCATAGTCACTCGGTTGTTATAAATGTAACTTAGGCAGAGGTGAGTTTACTTTAGCTCTTAACCAAAAAGTAGCACTTTAAATTGAAAGTCTCAACATTAGCGACAACTTGAAATGCACAGGAGATTTGAAAACGTGGACAGAATCATGGAATCCAGTCATAAAATTTATGATTTTAATTTACCAGTTAACCAGAAGATTTACCAGTCATAAAATTTACTGTATAGCTTAAATCACTTAAATGAGATTGTGATATGGACTAGTGTCTGTCAATATTAGGCCACAGAAAGACTTTCTGAATATGAATCCTACATATTCTGTGTGTCTCTGTGTAAATGAGTGGCGCAGACACACAGTTTGTTTACTACACACATACTGAAGCACTGCTCTGAGAGCAACTTCATGAGCATTTGACAGTTTCATTTTAGAAAAACTGTCATATATACACACAATAACGCTTTATGGCTAAACGTTATTTTTTAAGGTATAATCGCATAATTTTTCTTCCATGTTTTAACAGTATACCTGTTGTAGTGTCCTATGAAATACAATTTATTCTTTCCCAAATTCCAAATAAAAATTTTTAAGGCCTTATTTTTTTTTTCTCCCCTCAAATTCAGTTTTATTTTTACCAAATTCTGTGTTTTCTATTAATTTTCTTAATTCCATTTTAATGGTTTCATTCAATTTTAATAATCAAACCATCTGTAATTAATTGTTTTTCTTATTTTTTTTTTATTTTTATTTTTTTTTCCCCAGAAATACGTTATTTTTCTGGTAAATATTCCTTAAAACTAATGTTTTAATAATAAATTTATTATTAGTAGTACTGTCATTACACACACGCGCACATGTGTTTTTGAAAATTTCTACTGGTTAGCCCAAAATCAAAATTAATATTTTTATGACATTCAAATATGCATTTTTATTTTTTTTTTTTTTTTTGTGTGTGTGTGTGTATATGTATATGTATGTATGTGTATATATATACATATATATCTATATATATCTATATATATATATATATATATATATATATATAAACCTGGTCCAAGTAATTTCAATCATGAAATTTAACAACAATTTATTAAATCATGAAATTTCATGAAATCATGAAATTCAACAACAATTTCTTAAAATTTTACCAAACATTACATTTTTAAGGCCCTAGTTCTGTGTTTTCCATTACATTTCTGTATTCCATTTTATTGGTTAAATTGTACTGATTAAAAGCATCTCTAATTTATTGATTTGAAATATATATATAAATAATTTTTGTAAATAATTTTTCTGGTGAATATTCAGTAAAAAAATAGTTTTCATCATAATTTTATTAGTAGTAGTAGTGGTACTATCATGACATTAAGTAATATATTTCTGTCACAGTTTCTTCAAGTTAAACCGAACTTTTGTTGTGACAGGTTGCTGTGAAGACCTTTAAATTTCTTTTTGTATACAAGATACAGAGGTAGTCTTTTGCTCACAAGAAAGGGTAAAATTCTCATGAAATGACTCACTGAGCAGTTCTAGAGATTGTTTATGCATTCATGTACTCATATATTAAGGCGGCAGAGGCTGAAAACACTGCAAGCACCAAACACGCTTCAGTATTTGTGTAGTAAACGAAACTGTGCATCTGTGCCATTCATTCACACAGAGACACACAGAACATGCAGAATTCATATTTAAATAGTATCTTTGTATTAGTATTTTAATGTAATCCAGAAAAATCAAAACACAAAAAAAAGAATTTGGAAAAAATGTAATCGGATTTGGTTAAAAAAAAAAAATGGAATTTCATAGGGCCCTACGTATCTTTACCTGATCCCAGGTGCAACTGCTGGCTTTGTCTCTGGTAGTTAATGGCTTCTCAAATGTACAGAAAGGTCCACCTGAACCACAATCCCAGCTCAATTCCATTGAGACCACATGAATACTAAATGAAGTTTGGCCGTCTAAGGGTAATTTAAGCATGAATATTGATAATTAGTGCAGCCCGCAATTACATCTAGAGAGTCCAAAAGTCTGAGACCACTAGTGCAAAGCTTATATTGTGCATGCTTTTCTTTCTTTCTTCTTTTAATATATTTAATTAATATAGAAGTTTGATTGTCACCATATATTTTGAGTGAAATATTGGATTAAATGAAATATTTAAATATATTTTAGAATACAAAAAAGTCAAACGTTTCAGTGTGGTCTCAGTTTTGGACCCAACTGCTTTTGTTTGTGTGATGTCTGGTATTCAAGCAGTTATGCAGCTTCATAGGTTGTCGTTCTGCTTTTCATGCTTCACCTTCAGGGCTGTGTCACATCATTCCAACTCGTTCACGTACGTTCATGTCCAAGTCACACTTGGGCAGTGTTGTGCTGTCCAGGGTCAAGAGGTCACAGAGTTCTTTGTTAACAAACAAAAGAATTGTAGATATTGGCTAACACCCATCATCTGCAAAGGTGCTTAAATTGGGTCTTTACTAGCCTTTCCATTTGTTCCACATCCTCTTAACCAACAGCAGCTGTCAAGTGCATTAAAGAGAGTGTGTGGCTGTTTCAGATGGAGTTTAGGCAGATGTTAGGTGAGGCATGGTGTCATTATTTGCTCACCAAAAGTCATCCCAAACCCAAATGACTTACTCTTTTCCATGTAACACAAAAGGAGAAATTTTGAAGAACATTCATGTTGTCTATGAAAGCATGCAGTGACTGGGGCCCTATGATTTCTGCTAAATTTGGATGAATAACTCAGTAGTAGTATGATGTAAAGTACACTCATTCAAATTGCAATGAACTAGAACTTGAAGAAAATGATATATATTATAAATAAAATATATAAAATACGTTACTGTTGTACATAGTATGTACTTCGCAATGTAATAATACAGTCATTGAATTATTTAATTTAACAGTTAATATATTGCGCCTTTATTTGATTACCACTATTTTGGATAATACATTTGTATTAAATCATTATGGAAGCCCATTTCCGCCACTGAATAGAAAAATAAAAAAGGTAATTGACTTTTTATCTCGCAATTCTGACTTTTTTTTCAACAGAATTGTGAGATATAAACTTGCAATTCTAAGAAATAAACGTGCAATTCTGAGAAATAAAGATTTTTTTACTTTTTTCTCAGAATTGCGGAAAAAGGTAAAAACTGCAAGATATAAACTCGCAATTATGAGGAAAAAAGTCAGAATTGCGAATTTTTACATTGCAATTCTGACTTTATTTCTCGGAGTTGTAAGTTTATATCATGTAATTCAGAGGAAAAAAAGTCTGAATTGCACATTTTTATCTCGCAATTCTGCTTTATATCTTGCAATTGCGAGGTTTATATCATTCAATTCTGAGAAAAAAGTCAGAACTGTGAGATAACGTGCAATTCTGACTTTTTGCTCAGAATTGCATGATATAAACTTGCAATTGCAAGTTAATATTTCGCATTTGTGAGTTCATATCATGCAATCCTGAGAAAAAAAGTCAGAATTGCACATTTTTATCTCGCAATTATGACGTTATTTCTCGCAATTATGAGTTTATATCTCTAAATTCTGACTTTATTTTGTGCATTTGTAAGTTTATATCACACAATTCTGACTTTATAACTCACAATTGCAAGCTTGTATCAAGCAATTCTGAGAATTCTTTTTTTAAATATGTTTTATTCAGTGGTGGAAATGAGCTTCCATAAATCATAACTCCAGTAAAATTCAAACAGAGAACAGAATTTGGGAAAAATAAAACAGATTGCATAGGGCCTGTTTTTAAATAATTGGATGTGCTTTTTGATTCCATAAAATTAATATAACCATTAAAGGGGTCATATGATGTTGCAAAAAAATTACCAGAATATTACTTTCTTGTATTTGGTGTAATGCAATGTGTTTACACGGTTTGAGGTTCAAAAAAACGTTACTGCTCCTCTCTGCCCCAGCTTTCTGAAACACGTCGATTTTTACAAAACTCATCGTTCTGAAAAGTGCTGTGTGCTCGGATTAGCCAGCTATCCAGTGCGTTATGATTGGCCGAATACCTCAAGTTTGTGACAGAAATGTTACACCTCCTACCATGTTGTGATGCCGTGACCCAACGAAACAAAAACAATAAAACCCATCATAAATGAGGCATTTGTTGGATCCAGTGATGACATAATTACTGATTTTAATGACTCATACTGTCTTTTTATGCGTTGCGTTGTTGCATCGCATTTTTATTGTGTCGCTTAAACATAACAATAAAAAAGTTAATTTATTTCAGTTATTCAACTCAAATTGTGAAAATCGTGTATCAAATAAATTAAATGCACACAGACTGAAGAAGTTTAAGTCTTTGGTTCTTTTAATTGTGGTGATTTTGGCTCATATTTAACAAAAACCCACCAATCGCAACAAATTAGAATATGGTGACATGCCAATCAGCTAATCAACTCAAAACACCTGCAAAGGTTTTCTGCGCCTTCAAAGTGGTCTCAGTTTGGTTTACTAGGCTACACAATCATGGGGAAGACTGCTGATCTGACAGTTGTCTAGAAGACAATCATTGACACCCTTCACAAGCCACATACATTCATTGCCAAAGAAGCTGGCTGTTCACAGAGTGCTGTATCCAAGCATGTTAACAGAAAGTTGAGTGGAAGGAAAAAGTGTGGAAGAAAAAGATGCACAATCAACCGAGAGAACCGCAGCCTTGAGAGGCTTGTCAAGCAAAGTCGAATTTGGCTACAGCTGTTGTATTCCTATTGTTAAGCCACTCCTGACCCACAGACAACGTCAGAGGCGTCTTACCTGGGCTGAGGAGAAGAAGAAATGAACTGTTGCCCAGTGGTCCAAAGTCCTCTTTTCAGATGAGAGCAAGTTTTGTATTTCATTTGGAAACCAAGGTCCTAGAGTCTGGAGGAAGGGTGGAGAAACTCATAGCCCAAGTTGCTTGAAGTCCAGTGTTAAGTTTCCACAGTCTGTGATGATTTGGGGTGCAATGTCATCTGCTGGTGTTGGTCCACTGTGTTTTTTGAAAACCAATGTCACTGCACCCGTTTACCAAGAAATTGTAGAGCACTTCATGCCTCCTTCTGCTGACCAGCTTTTTAAAAATACTGATTTCATTTTCCAGCAGGATTTGGCACCTGCCCACACTGCCAAAGCACCAAAATTTGGTTAAATGACCATGGTGTTGGTGTGCTTGACTGGCCAGCAAACTCACCAAACCTGAACCCCATAGAGAATCTGTTGTCAAGAGGAAAATGAGAAACAAGAGACCAAAAAATGCAGATGAGCTGAAGGCCACTGTCAGAGAAACCTGGGCTTTCCTCAGCAGTGCCACAGACTGATCACATCCATGCCACGTCGAATTGAGGCAGTAATTAAAGCAACAGGAGCCCCTACCAAGTGTACTCAGTGTACATATACAGTAAATGAACATACTTTCCAGTAGGCCAACAATTCACTAAAAATGTTTTTTTTTTTTTTTTTTTATTGGTCTTATGAAGTATTCTAATTTGTTGCGATAGTGAATTGGTGGGTTTTTGTTAAATGTGAGCCAAAATCATCACAATTAAAAGAACCAATAACTTAAACTACTTCAGTCTGTGTGCAATGCATTTATTTAATACACAAGTTTCACAATTGGAGTTGAATTACTGAAATGAATTAACTTTTCAACGACATTCTAATTTATTGAGATGCACTTGTATCTCTTTGCGTTTGAGACTTTAATCTTAGCAACTAAAACTGCAGATCTTATATATGCACAAACAGCTTGTAACACTCCAAAGACAAAGGAAAACATGAAATCGCATCATATGACCTCTTTAAAACAGAATCCAGAAAATTTCATAGGTCCCCAAGTGACTATAAATGACAAAAACGCACCATAAACGTTTTTAAATAACCAATGCACTATGTTTTAAGTCTTCTTAAGCTGCAAAGATGAATAGGTTTATGTGAGGAATATAGGAAAAATATTTTGCATATGCAAATTTGTACACAAGAACCAGTGACGTCTGGTGTCATTGACGTCAAATCTGGTGTGTCAAGTTTGAATATCTGATTTAAAAGGATAGTCCATCAAAGAATGTCAGTTCATCACTCATCAGTTATTCACCTTCATGTCATTCTAAACATGTATGTTTTCCTTTCTTCTGTGGAACACAACAAAAGTTAGTTTGAAGAATGTGGGTAACCAAACATTTTTAGGTCACATTGACTTCCACAGTATTTTTGTCCATACTATGGAATTCAGTGGAACTTGAAATCATTTGGTTGCCAGGAGGAGGATCTGAATATTTTCATACGTGTTCCACAGAAAGCAGTAAGTCATTTTTGAATGGAGACTATCTATTTAAAGGGATAGTTCACCCAAAAAGTAAAATTTTGACATTACTTGCCCTCATGTTCTTCCAAACCGTTAAGACCTTTGTTCATCTTCGGAATAGAAATTAAGATATTTTTGATGAAATCCAGGAGCTTTCTGACCTTATGAGATCATTTTTTTTGGTTATACCATGCGGGGCGAAAATATAGGCATCTGTCACTTAAGATTACTGGTGCTCAGTTTTTAGGTTACCAGACGGTCCGTACCTGCTGTCTTCCCCTGTCTGTCTGTTCTACACCTCCATTGTCCACCAGGCCGCTCTGTCTCAGTGATTTTCGCTGGGCCTTCTGCACCTCACAGTGCCGACAAACGGCTAAATCCAGCGTGGCTAAACTCTGCAGGATAATCTGCTTAAACACAATTGCTGTGGACCCCAGAGGGTGTGCAGTGGGAAGCTGCTGCTCCATACGGACACACATGCTTCATACTCCCATCATACGATGGACTGCAGCTGGATGGAGCTTTAGAGAGACACATTGTGATTAAGTGTTTTTCATCTGAAAGCATGCTTAGCGTGCCGTTTTGCCACTGCTGGGCTTGTGTTGTCTGGACGTAGTGATGTGGAAGCAGACTCATAGGCCCTATTCATAGCTCCAGCTGATGGATTTGTGATGCTCTTTAGATAGAAAACACTTTTAAAGCTTGGTGATCTGATGAACAGAAGATGAACTTTAATGCAAAATATAAGTTAGAGGACCAAAACTTTCAGTTTTTAGTGTGTGTTTAGATTAGTTGATTCAAATCTGCTAATGCAAAAAACTTAATCAAAACATAATTTTGTGATTATTTTATTTGTGGTTTGTGATTATTTGTGACTATTGATTACTTTAGTAGTACTGAAATTAAAATGAAATTGTTTTTTCTGTTATTTTTTTCTTTAGGTTGGTTGAATAAAATCTGTTTTATATATATATATATATATATATATATATATATATATATATATATATATATATATATTTTTTTTTTTAATTCTGGTTGTATGTCTTTCTTTTTTTTTGTTTTGTTTTTTGCTCAATATTGTGTGTTTTTTATATATATATATATATATATATATATATATATATAGTATAATTAAACTAAAAGACACTCATTTTAAGTGTGTTTAGGTTAGTTTATTAAAATCTGCTCATTCAAAATAGTAATAATAATAATTTTGTGTAGCGTTATTTTCTGTTTTATTTAGTACCATTTTAAAATTCCTTTTAAACTTCAAAAACGTTCTTATATTATATTAAAATAATATAGAATATGACAAGAATATATATATATATATTTTAATTAATCATTTTAATAATATTTTAATTAATCATTTTATGTAATATTGAATTATTATTATTTTATTTAGTAGTATTTAAAATAAAATGTACTTTTTTCTGGTTGTAATTGTGATTTATTTAATTGTGATTATTTATTTTTTTTTATTTGTGATTATTGATTTATTTATTTATTTTTGGTAATATTGTAGTCTGTCTGATAAAATGTGATTTTCAGGGTTTTTTTTCTTTAGATTGGTTGATTAAAACCTATATATATGTATAAAATATGAGAAGTTAATGTTAATAAATAATATTTGAAATATTGAAATATATATTATATATTGTTTTTGATTATTTTATTTAGTAATATTCAGATTAAAATGTTTTTTTACTTCTTTTTTGCATATTATGTTATATATGTGTGTGTGTGTGTATAAAAAAAAAATCTGCTGATTCAAAAAAAGATAAAATAAAGTTTTAGTTTTAGAGAAATTTTGTACCATATATTCAGAAAAATGTATGTTATTTTTTAGTTAGTAATATTCAAATTAAAACACACACACACAAATTTTAGTTAATACAAGACTGGATCAAATCCATTTATATATCTGATTTCATTTAATTTTTCATGTTGAAAAGGTTTCATTTAATGGACATATTTTAAGTCAAAGTAGGTTCACTGAATGTAATTATTTTTTGAGTGGTTTTAAGAGCAAGATGATGTTCAGCAAAGACCAAAGTGAATGGCATAGCAGGGCAAAGTGATATTTTGAGCGCTCCTGAGAGAGGAGAGCGAGTCAATAAAGGAGAGAGTGCTCTTGTTGCCCGAGGTGCCTTTAGCTGAGAACACCTCGTGCTTTTAGCACTCAGTTTTGTATAGTACAAGCCACAGTGCCCATAAGACCAGTTGTTACAATGGGTTGTCTTTGTGGCTAGGTTTTGATTTAGTAGTTCACATAGGGCTACATACACGGGATCTGCATTATTGCCCTTGTTGTTTTGAATCTATACTAGATGTAATGTTAGTAATGCAATTCACTGAAGGTTGTATATTCAATTTTTTAAACATTGTTTTATAGTCATGCAGGTCACAGGTTCCATTTTATAAGCAACCATGACTTGGGCAGGTACAAAGACTCTGGCCATTATTATTGTTATCATGGGACTGTCCCTGCAATTATTGTTCTGAACGTCATTTGGATGCACACCCTTAATAACTACCTCTCTGTGTTTGTAAACAAAGGCATGCGCTACAGAACGAGAGAAACATCACCTGCCCAATGACAGCAAGTCAAGTGCGAGAATCACAGCTAATTTGAGTCCACGAGGGACTGATCATGGAACAGAGTGTGCTCACTTCATAACTGCTTAATGAAACACTGCCATTTGACAGTTAAAGCAGGCCTGTGTGACTCCTCCTTTACTGTGTCTGACCACGTGTTGCTGATATGCACTGACAGCTTTACATAAGTCACTCTTATTGTATGAATGTAAGATTCTTTAAACCATGTGTTTTTCTGACTATTCCATCTATCACTAAGGGCATGTCTGTTTTTTAATGTAGCTTTGTAATGTATTTTTTGTAGTCATTTAATAAAAGATTAGTTCACTTAAACTTGACTTCTTGTCTTTAATTTGTGAATTAATCTATCCTGTCTGTCTGTCTGTCTATCATTTTTCTGTCTATCAGTCTGTCTGTATATCTATTTCTATCTATCATCTGTATATCTGTCTATCTTTCTGTTCAATATGTACCTCGGTTTTTAACCACGGTTTTCGGTTTCGATTCGGTTCTTATATCTTGCTACTTCAGTGTGGGTTTTTTTGGAACAAATTAACAAAATACTCCCGTAAACCTATACACTAGAAAAAGCGTGGTTTTGTATATATCCGCTTAATTTTTCTTTTGAGAGAGGTGTTATTTTTTTCGATTTTTACGCAAAATAGAATGGGTTCATTCATACTGGATGCCAGAGGGCACCCTGTCTGTCTATCTCTATCATCTGTCCATCTTTCTCTGTCTATAATCTTTCTGTCTGTCCGTCTGTCATCTTTCTGTCTCTGTCTGTCTGTCTGTTTGTCTATCTATCTATTTGTCTATCTATCTGTCTGTCTGTCTGTCTGTCTATCTCTGTTTGTCTCTGTTTGTCTGTCTGTCTATCTATCTATCTATATCTATCTATCATCTGTCTGTCTTTCTATGTCTGTCTTAATCTTTCTGTCAGTCTGTCATCTTTCTGTCTGTCTGTCTATCTATCTATCTGTCTGTCTGTCTGTCTGTCTATTATCTGTCTATCTTTCTATATCTGTCTATAATCTTTCTGTCTGTCATCTTTCTGTCTGTCTGTCTGTCTGTCTGTCTATCATCTTTCTGTCTGTTTGCCTGTCTGTCTGTCTCTGTTTGTCTGTTTGTCTATCTATCTATCTATCTATCTATCTATCTATCTATCTGTCTATCTATCATCTGTCTATCTATCATCTGTCTATCTTTCTATGTCTGTCTTAATCTTTCTGTCAGTCTGTCATCTTTCTGTCTGTCTGTCTATCTATCTGTCTGTCTGTCTATCTATCTATCATCTGTCTATCTTTCTATGTCTGTCTTAATCTTTCTGTCTGTCTGTCTATCTATCTGTCTGTCTGTCTGTCTGTCTATCTATCTGTCTGTCTGTCTGTCTGTCTATTATCTGTCTATCTTTCTATATCTGTCTATCTGTCTGTCTGTCTGTCTATCATCTGTCTGTTTGCCTGTCTGTATGTCTGTCTGTCTGTCTGTATGTCTATCTCTATCTATCTATCTATCTGTCTGTCTATCTCTATCTATCTATCTATCTATCTATCTATCTATCTATCTGTCTGTCTATCTCTATCTATCTGTCTATGTGGATAAAAGCATTGCTATTGCTGTAACTGATTAAAAACAAGATATAATGTTAAACATTTTGAATGACGAAATGTAAGGACAATAAACACTCGTCTGCAGTAATATATGGTTTATCGGTGTTCTTCAAGCCGGGTATTTTCATGAGCCATTGCTAATCGACATACTTTGAATATGAGTGTAGAATTTATTGTCTGCCTCATTCTGTGACAAGAATCCACATCAGATCACACAAGGAAGTTATTTCAAACACTCGAATGATGCTGTGAATTAAAAACAAGTTATGTTTTTTATAACTTATGTTTTTATAACTTTTGTTGGACAACAGGTTTAGAAAGGCTTGTCATTGCAGGTCATTAAAATGGAAGCTGTTCTGTGTGTGTTGCTTTTTCAAAAATAAACTGGGAAGCGTTTTCTCATTTTAACACGTGAAATCGCGGGCACACATACAGCAAATTCTGAGAGAAATACAACAAGGAAGTTATTTTAATGCAAAACCAAAAACACAGTTTACAGGCGCGTATTGAACCATGGATGTCGTACCGAACGGTTCAATATTATATTGAGTATTGTGACATCCCTACTATCTATCTATCTATCTATCTATCTATCTATCTTTCTCTCTGTATCTATCTATCTATCTGTCTGTCTATCTGTCTGTCCATCTATCTATCTATCTCTGTCTGTCTGTCTGTCTGTCTATCTGTCTGTGGTCATGTTCACACTGTCAGTTTTTAGGATTGACAACCGCATTTACTTACAGGTGTGAGTCTCGAAATGTCCCGTTCACACAGCAGCTTACAGTCGCTTTTCGAATACTGTCTATATGAACGTGCAACAGGAGTCAATCCAATGTGGTTGTGAGTCCTGAAAATTTTTGGGTGTGAGTCCGGTTATAGTATACAGTTGTCACACCTGTAAATAACCACACTGTGTGTGAACGTAACTGTATTCAGAATCAGAATCAGAATGAGCTTTATTGCCATGTATGTTTACACATACTAGGAATTTGTTGTAGTGACAGAAGCTCCACAGTGTAATAGAATGACAGTGACAGGACCAGACACGATAAAAGACATAATAAAAAGAACAATATACAATTATACAAGACAGACAATGTGCAAAATAGCAATATCTTTACAATAAGCAAAATAAACAATTTACTATGTACGTAAGGTGCAAATCTGAAGTGTAAATAAGTATGTGTGTTAAATAAATAACTGGATAAGTGAATGTATAATAGTGTTGTGTGTTCCACGTTTATTGTGAAGTGTGAGATGGATTAAGGACACAGTGTGAACTGTGTGAACGTGGCCTGTCTGTCTATCATCTCTCTGTCTCTATCAGTCTGTCTGTATATCTATCTCTATCTATTGTCTGTATATCTGTATATCTTTCTATCTGTTTGTGTGTCTCTGAGATTCTGTCCATCTGTCTGTCAGTCTGTCTGTACATCTATTTATCAGTCTATCTGTATTTATCTATCTGTCCGTCTGTCTGCCTGTATATCTTTCTGCTTGTTTTTCTATCTATCTGTCTGTCTATGTTTGTCTGTCTTGTCTATCTATCTCTATCATCTGTCTATCTTTCTATCTGTCTGTCTATAATCTTTCTGTCTGTCCATCTGTCATCTTTCTGTCTGTCTGTCTGTCTGTCTGTCTATCTATCTATCTATCTATCTATCTATCTATCTGTCTGTCTATCTATCTATCTATCTATCTGTCTGTCTGTCCAGCATCTATCTAGGTCTGTCTATCATCTTTGTCTATCCAGCATCTATCTAGGTCTGTCTATAATCTTTGTCTGTCCGTCCATCTATCTATCTATCATCTTTCTGTCTGTTTGCCTGTCCATCTATCTATCTGTATGTCTATCTATCTATCTATCTATCTATCTATCTATCTATCTATCTATCTATCTATCTGTCTGTCTGTCTGTCTGTCTGTCTATATCTATCTCTATCTATCTATCTTTCTGTCTGTCTATCATCTTTCTGTCTGTTTGCCTGTCTGTCTGTCTGTCTGTCTATATCTATCTCTATCTATCTATCTTTCTGTCTGTCTATCATCTTTCTGTCTGTTTGCCTGTCTGTCTGTCTGTCTGTCTGTCTCTGTCTGTCTGTCTGTCTGTCTGTCTGTCTCAGTCTCTGTCTGTCTGTCTGTCTCTGTTTATCTATATATCTATCTATCTATCTATCTATCTATCATCTGTCTATCTATCATCTGTCTATCTTTCTATGTCTGTCTTAATCTTTCTGTCAGTCTGTCATCTTTCTGTCTGTCTGTCTATCTATCTGTCTGTCTGTCTGTCTATCTATCTATCATCTGTCTATCTTTCTATGTCTGTCTTAATCTTTCTGTCTGTCTGTCTATCTATCTGTCTGTCTGTCTGTCTGTCTATTATCTGTCTATCTTTCTATATCTGTCTATCTGTCTGTCTGTCTGTCTATCATCTGTCTGTTTGCCTGTCTGTATGTCTGTCTGTCCGTCTGTATGTCTATCTCTATCTATCTATCTATCTGTCTGTCTATCTCTATCTATCTGTCTATGTGGATAAAAGCATTGCTATTGCTGTAACTGATTAAAAACAAGATATAATGTTAAACGTTTTGAATGACGAAATGTAAGGACAATAAACACTCGTCTGCAGTAATATATGGTTTATCGGTGTTCTTCAAGCCGGGTATTTTCATGAGCCATTGCTAATCGACATACTTTGAATATGAGTGTAGAATTTATTGTCTGCCTCATTCTGTGACAAGAATCCACATCAGATCACACAAGGAAGTTATTTCAAACACTCGAATGATGCTGTGAATTAAAAACAAGTTATGTTTTTTATAACTTATGTTTTTATAACTTTTGTTGGACAACAGGTTTAGAAAGGCTTGTCATTGCAGGTCATTAAAATGGAAGCTGTTCTGTGTGTGTTGCTTTTTCAAAAATAAACTGGGAAGCGTTTTCTCATTTTAACACGTGAAATCGCGGGCACACATACAGCAAATTCTGAGAGAAATACAACAAGGAAGTTATTTTAATGCAAAACCAAAAAAACACAGTTTACAGGCGCGTATTGAACCATGGATGTCGTACCGAACGGTTCAATATTATATTGAGTATTGTGACATCCCTACTATCTATCTATCTATCTATCTATCTATCTATCTATCTATCTATCTTTCTCTCTGTATCTATCTATCTATCTGTCTGTCTATCTGTCTGTCTGTCTGTCCATCTATCTATCTATCTCTGTCTGTCTGTCTGTCTGTCTATCTGTCTGTGGTCATGTTCACACTGTCAGTTTTTAGGATTGACAACCGCATTTACTTACAGGTGTGAGTCTCGAAATGTCCCGTTCACACAGCAGCTTACAGTCGCTTTTCGAATACTGTCTATATGAACATGCAACAGGAGTCAATCCAATGTGGTTGTGAGTCCTGAAAATTTTTGGGTGTGAGTCCGGTTATAGTATACAGTTGTCACACCTGTAAATAACCACACTGTGTGTGAACGTAACTGTATTCAGAATCAGAATCAGAATGAGCTTTATTGCCATGTATGTTTACACATACTAGGAATTTGTTGTAGTGACAGAAGCTCCACAGTGTAATAGAATGACAGTGACAGGACCAGACACGATAAAAGACATAATAAAAAGAACAATATACAATTATACAAGACAGACAATGTGCAAAATAGCAATATCTTTACAATAAGCAAAATAAACAATTTACTATGTACGTAAGGTGCAAATCTGAAGTGTAAATAAGTATGTGTGTTAAATAAATAACTGGATAAGTGAATGTATAATAGTGTTGTGTGTTCCACGTTTATTGTGAAGTGTGAGATGGATTAAGGACACAGTGTGAACTGTGTGAACGTGGCCTGTCTGTCTATCATCTCTCTGTCTCTATCAGTCTGTCTGTATATCTATCTCTATCTATTGTCTGTATATCTGTATATCTTTCTATCTGTTTGTGTGTCTCTGAGATTCTGTCCATCTGTCTGTCAGTCTGTCTGTACATCTATTTATCAGTCTATCTGTATTTATCTATCTGTCCGTCTGTCTGCCTGTATATTTTTCTGCTTGTTTTTCTATCTATCTGTCTGTCTATGTTTGTCTGTCTTGTCTATCTATCTCTATCATCTGTCTATCTTTCTATCTGTCTGTCTATAATCTTTCTGTCTGTCCATCTGTCATCTTTCTGTCTGTGTCTGTCTGTCTATCTATCTATCTGTCTGTCTGTCTGTCTGTCTGTCTCTGTCTATCTATATATCATCTATATATCTATCCAGCATCTATCTAGGTCTGTCTATAATCTTTGTCTGTCCGTCCATCTATCTATCTATCATCTTTCTGTCTGTTTGCCTGTCTATCTATCTATCTATCTATCTATCTATCTATCTGTCTGTCTGTCTGTCTGTCTGTCTGTCTGTCTGTCTGTCTATCTATCTCTATCTATCTATCTTTCTGTCTGTCTATCATCTTTCTGTCTGTTTGCCTGTCTGTCTGTCTGTCTGTCTGTCTGTCTATCTATCTATCTATCTGTCTGTCTGTCTGTCTGTCTATATCTATCTCTATCTATCTATCTTTCTGTCTGTCTATCATCTTTCTGTCTGTTTGCCTGTCCATCTATCTATCTGTATGTCTATCTATCTATCTATCTATCTATCTATCTATCTATCTATCTATCTATCTATCTGTCTGTCTGTCTGTCTGTCTGTCTCTGTCTATATCTATCTCTATCTATCTATCTTTCTGTCTGTCTATCATCTTTCTGTCTGTTTGCCTGTCCATCTATCTATCTGTATGTCTATCTATCTATCTATCTATCTGTCTGTCTGTCTGTCTGTCTGTCTATATCTATCTCTATCTATCTATCTTTCTGTCTGTCTATCATCTTTCTGTCTGTTTGCCTGTCTGCCTGTCTGTCTGTCTGTCTGTCTATCTATCTATCTATCTATCTGTCTGTCTGTCTGTCTGTCTATATCTATCTCTATCTATCTATCTTTCTGTCTGTCTATCATCTTTCTGTCTGTTTGCCTGTCCATCTATCTGTATGTCTATCTATCTATCTATCTATCTATCTATCTATCTATCTATCTATCTATCTATCTATCTGTCTGTCTGTCTGTCTGTCTATATCTATCTCTATCTATCTATCTTTCTGTCTATCTATCTGTCTGTCTGTCTCTGTCTGTCTGTCTGTCTCTGTTTATCTATATATCATCTATCTATCTATCTATCTATCTATCTATCTATCATCTGTCTATCATCTCTATCTTTCAATGTCTGTCTATCTATCTATCTATCTATCTGTCTGTCTGTCTGTCAGTTTGTCTGTCTATCTCTGTCTATCTATCTATCTATCTATCGCTGTCTCATCTGTCTGTCTGTCTATCATCTGTCTGTCTATTATCTGTCTGTCTGTCATCTATCTGTCTGTCTGGAAAACAACTACACAAAAGTCTGTAAAAATAAAATAGACATGTTAAAACATTGTATCTCATTATGTGAAATTACAGAAACAAAATTAATTAAAATAATTATTTCACACCCTAATTTAAAACAATTGAGTAATAGCTAACTTCCTAGCTCTTTATTTCCATCCTATTAGGATTACTTTTAATTGCAAATTATGGTGCTTATATAATTTATTAGACATATTCAGTTGTGTCTGAGCCTAACCAATTATCACACTTTTTTTTCCCCAAGAGTTTAAAGCTACTGCACGGTCCCGCTAACTTAGGTTGTGTCTGAGCTTAACCAGATCACATTTCTGAAAATAAGAAATTAATTCTTTGAATTATCACACAAAAATGTGTTTCCTCCCCAAGAGTTTTAAAATGTTTGTTTCAGCTGTTTTAAAATGTTTGTTTTCATGTAAAATGTGCCATTAAATTTTGACAGTCTGTGAGATAATATTCCAGTTAAAGCAAGGTAGCACTTTTAATATTTTATATATTTCAATGAAATGAAAAGCCGACCTTGTTAGAGACTGAATGAAGTGTTGATCAGTCCTCTCTGCTGTTGCTCCGTGACCTCCTCCAGTAAGAGGATGGCAGGAGGAGTACAGTGACGACACAAAAAAATGCAGACATTTTTTTTTTTTTTTTTTTTATAAGCGTGAGCGAGTGTGTGTGCTTACATGAGGGTGTGTCATAAAGCGTCTGAGTGTCACAGCCCTGTAATTATCTGAGGTGTAGGTTTCAGATGAGCAGCGCCACACGCGAGCGACTCTAGCACTGATGTCATGTAACAGTGGAGGAGCCGGTTTCTGTTTTTCACTCAAATCTTTTTATCTCCTCTGTTCATACCCCTCCAAGGCCTTTTTGAGTTTGCAAGTGAGCATATAGAATCAGCACCCACAAACGGCTCCACATCTACACACTGTTTGACATCAAATGCAAGCCGAATTTATAACTGTGTGCCGTTCTCAACTTGTCTGCCTGTTAAGTCAACACAAAGAACAGCGTAGGAAGGGCTCCGTTCACACACTGCTTGTGTGAAAAGCTGATTGATTAGTCTTATCATTAGTCTTGTTCAATTTAGTCACACATGCCTCACACTTTCACCGGCTCACTTCAGCTCAATGGAGTCTGAGGCTTGGAGAAGAGCCAGTGGCTCAGTCCACCCATCCAAAGGATCTTTAATGACTCAAATTAAAGTTAAACTAAATGTTAGTCACTGAATATGTTTTTAAAAATACTATTTCAGTCTTTCTGTTTAATTAAATGTTACTTGCAGTTCATGAGTGAAAATTGTTTCAGCCAAATACACACCAAATATTTTTCAGTGCAGACCAGATTTTCTGAAGAAGTTGTTTGTGGTGTTTTCCATGGAAAGCTTGTAATTGGTATGTTGTGGGTGGTTTCCAGGTCATCGCTCTTGTTGTTTTGAGTATTTTTAGTGCATTGTTATGTGGTTAAAGGGATAGTTCACCCAAAAATAAAATTCTGTCATTAATTACTCACCCTCATGTTGTTCCAAACCTCTAAGACCGTTGTTCATCTCCAGAACACAAATTAAGGTATTTTTCATGAAATTTGTTGTGGTACTCTTGTGAACGCATGGCGGAAACTGACGCTAAAGAGAAGAAATTGTTGAATAGTGGTGATTTTGTATTCTTTGTGCACAAAAAGCATTCTCGTAGCTTCGTAACATTACAGTTGAATGACTGATGTCACATGGACTAATTTAATGATGTCCTTACTACCTTTCTGGGTCTTTTAGGTGGTTGTTAAAATATTGTGTGATTGCTAGAGTGTAACCGGACACTTTTTTTTAGCTTTTTGGTTCAGGAAGTATTTTTCCAATTCATTTTCATCATACAGATTCCTCAATAAAGGCTTCAAAGCCGTTATCTAGCTCAGCTAGCTCTTGGATGAATCACAACATTACTTTAATTTGAAAAATGAAAATAAAAAAAATCAGGAAAAGGCCAAGGTCAACTTATGGTTAATTGGGGAATGAGCTATAATTATATGAATCACTGCAAATGAGTGTTTAAAAAAAAAGAAAAAAAGTTTGGAGCCTATGAACTGTATAGAGAAAACAAATTCAATTTTTATTTTTGCAAGCTGACTGTTGCACTCCACAGTGTATGTATTACAGCAAAAACATTTTTTCAAGAATATTGAATGGATTTGCTATTATAATAAATTCTCCTGTGTGTAAGAGGTCCTGAGTGTGTCACAATCCCGGTGATCTTGCATACCTGTGTCAACCCACTCCCACCCATCCCCACATAATCTATTAGCGTAGTGACCTATTAAGTTGAGGAATGCTTTGAGTGAACTTCCATGACCTTGTAATGGCTGAAAGCCACTAGTTCAGGATCAAAGCTGGGAGATTTGCTGCTCCGAAACCTGCCTGCGCACAGAGGTCAGCTTTGTTTGTATTTGAGAAACATCCCCTTCCTCCTCTCTCTAATGCGCTCGTTAATGTGACGCACCATTTATATTTCATCATGAGAAACCCATTAAATATATTGTTTTTAATGACCAAGCGTGGGAAAACAGAAATCTTCTTTGGTCCAAGGATGGATCTTGCATCTTGTTTTGTTTAACTCCTTCCCCATTTCTGATCATTTTCACTAATATTAAATGGCTCCTAGAATATTTTGTTGTAAGAGTATCTGAATATGCAATACATCAAAATAAATAACAGAGCCTCTACTTTAAACAAATCTTTTTTTTAATTTATCCAAGTATTCTGATTTTATCAGTACTTGAACGTAGGTAAGTTTCATTTTAAAAAACAACATTTTGAGCAGAAAGATGTGAAAATTGCATTTTTATCAAATACTACATCTTGATTATATTTAATACGATGATCAAAGCAAAGATGTAGTAGATGGCTTCCATCAACACTCCCAAAGCTTCCCAGTCCTTTACCACTTCCTGGATCGATATTTCACTCAGTTTACATTTATATGCTGTTTATTGTTGATGATCACATTATTTTTCATATGCATGTGCTTACATATGAGATCACTTATTTCTACGTCTTCCTTGCTATATTTTTGAAGGAAAGATTCTGGGCTCAATTAGGAGATGCGTAATAGCACCCACGACTGTATAACAGTAAAAACACAGAAACCCGAAAAATTCGAGAGGGGGTTCAATCTTCAACTGGCTGGCGGGAGCCGTCACTGGCAGGTCACGTAGCTGCCAGTCTGATTTTGGGCGGGCTGACTGGCAGCTGCCAGCTGGCAGTATGCCTCAACAAGTTTCAGCGACAATAGATTTTCGGCAGATTTTGTGTTTTGTGCTTAATTTCTTATTGTGAACCTGTTCAGTTCTTTATTTTTAGCGCGATTAAAGTGTTTAAATGGCGGTGATTCCGACTGGTAGGTTAATGCCGCTTCCACTGGCAGTTCAGTCATTCAGCCGCGAGAGCGCTCCGCGGTTAACGCGTTTTCTACCACTCGTGCTACAAGGAAATATATTATTTCATGATCATAAATATTTTCTTATAGGTCTAGTCTTTTAATTTATCCACATTTTATGGAGTTTTATTATGAATAAAATGTTTAAATGGCCGTGATTTCAACTGGCAGCTTATTGTCGCTTCCATTGGCAGCTCAGTCAGACAGCCGCGAGAGCGCTCCGCGGTTAACGCGTTTTCTACCACTCGTGCTACAAGGAAATATATTATTTCATGATCATAAATATTTTCTTATAGGTCTAGTCTTTTAATTTATCCACATTTTATGAAGTTTTATTATGAATAAAGTATTTAAATGGCCGTGGTTTCAACTGGCAGCTTACTGTCGCTTCCACTACTAGTTCAGTCAGTCAGACAGCCGCAAGAGCGCTCCGAGGTTAACGCGTTTTCCTTGCAGCGAGAGTGACAGAGAACGCGTGATACTCACAGATCTAAAGCGGTTGAGACTGCCAGCCACCAGCCCACCACTGGCAGGTCACGTGACCTGCCAGAATCAGACTGGCAGCTGCCACCAGCCACTGACAGACAGACTGGCAGCTGCCACCAGCCACTGACAGGCAGACTGGCAGCTGCCACCAGCCACTGACAGGCAGACTGGCAGCTGCCACCAGCCACTGACAGGTCACATGACCTGTCAGTGGCGGCTCCTGCCAGCCAGTTGAAGATCGAACCCCTACTGAAAAATTCAGCGTTTGGCCGAAAACGTTGTCTCATAAATAACAGAAAATTCCATGTTTGGCCAGGAAGTGTTGTCTCATAAATTCTGTGTTTGGCGAAAATTTTGCAAAATTCTGTGTTTGGAAGAGTAGCGTTCTCATAAATAACACAAAATTCCGTGTTTGGTTGGGTTGCATTCTCATAAATAAGAGAGAATTCCGTGTTTGGTAGGGTAGCGATCTCATAAATAACAGAAAATTCCGTGTTTGGCGGGGTAGCATTCTCATAAATAACGGAGAATTGCGTGTTTGGCTGGGTAGCGTTCTCATAAATAACACAAAATTCCGTGTTTGGCGGGGTAGCATTCTCATAAATAAGAGAGAATTCCGTGTTTGGTTGGGTAGCGTTCTCATAAATAAGAGAGAATTCCGTGTTTGGTTGGGTAGCGTTCTCATAAATAACACAAAATTCCATGTTTGGTTGGGTAGCGTTCTCATAAATAACACAAAATTCCGTGTTTGGTTGGGTTGCATTCTCATAAATAAGAGAGAATTCCGTGTTTGGTAGGGTAGCGATCTCATAAATAACGGAGAATTGCGTGTTTGGTTGGGTAGCATTCTCATAAATAACGGAGAATTCCATGTTTGGTTGGGTAGCACTCTCATAAATAAGGGAAAATTCTGTGTTTGGTTGGGTAGCGTTCTCATAAATAAGGGAAAATTCTGTGTTTGGTTGGGTTGCGTTCTCATAAATAAGGGAAAATTCCGTGTTTGGTAGGGTAGCGTTCTCATAAATAAGGGTGAATTCCGTGTTTGGTAGGTAGCAATCTCATAAATAACAGAAAATTCCATGTTTGGTGAGGTAGCGTTTTCATAAATAACGGAAAATTCCATGTTTGGTGGGGTAGCGTTCTCATAAATAACGGAGAATTCCGTGTTTGGTTGGGTAGCATTCTCATAACTAAGGGAAAGTTCTGTGTTTGGTAGGGTAGCGTTCTCATAAATAACAGAAAATTCCATGTTTGGTGGGGTAGCGTTTTCATAAATAACAGAAAATTCCATGTTTGGTGGGGTAGCGTTCTCATAACTGAAAATTCTGTGTATTGCAGGGAAGCGTTGTCTCATAAATAATGGAAAATTCTTTTTGGCAGGGAAGTGTTGTCTCATAAATAGAAAAAAATTCAGTGTTTGGCTGGGAAAGAGTTAAATGAAAATTAATGCCACCAGAAAAGTCATTTAGAGTGACAATTCACTCAAAAATAGGTGGAAAACAAAGATATTTTAAAGAATGTTGGTAACCAAACAGTTTCAGGTCCCATTGATGTCTCAGATGTCTTATTCTTGTCTATTGTCTGTTCAGATGTCTTGTAAGTGTTTTATTTTTTGTCCATATTATGGAAGTCAATGGGATCTGAAACCATTTGGTTACCGACATAGTATTAAAAGAAAATTACTGTAAAAATCAATGGGATTCGAAACCATTTGGTTCCCAACATTCTTTAAAATATCTTCTCCATTTCTGTTCCATGTAAGACAGAAATTCATACAGATTTGGAATGACATGTGGATGAGTAAATGATGACAAAAATCAATTTTGGGTGTAATATTACTTTAATTCTGACTCATTACAATATGATCCACTTTCCCGAGGTTTCCAGGTCAAGTGATTTTTCGCCTGAAGACCTAACGGAAGTGAGTGTATATATATTTGACCTTTTTAAAGCAGATACCTTCAGGCCAACATGCTTTGTTGTGTTTATAGCTGCTTTTATTAGGTCGAATGGTAGTTTTCATATACTTGTTTGGGTCGGGACAGATGAAGCTGGTCTCGGATCTGTCATAAAGGGATGTTGTTCATTGGGGATGTAATTTGTCTCCCTGCTGTTTCCAGAAGTGGCTCTGACAGCACACGTTACAAACACGTTAACATCTGCCCGGGCTGTGTTTAAAAGCTAAGGAGCTTAATTATTGACCACATTTCCTTACTCAAGCTTCCGCCCCCTGAAGAAGGTGTCTCTTAGGCTTTGGCAGTGTTTCAGTCAGTCTAATCTTCCTCTGTTTCCACCTCAGTGTCATTTCCAGCACATCTCAGCTCTGATGTATTGTGTTTAATTGTATTCTGGGATAAAAATGATGCTTTGGAAATGACATTTTGAACATTTTTGGAATAAAATAGCTGTGCTTGCTTGCGTTTTCATAGTAATCTTTGACAATACAATTTTTTTTTTTAATTTATTGTTGTTATTTTTTGACTTTTTGGGGATTTTTTTGCCTCTGGTGACTGTAATCAAAATGTTTTCCCTTTTTTTTTTTTTTTTGAAAATTCATAGAAATAATATTGCGGATTTTTTTATTTTGCTATAGAAGCAAATGCAAATGCAAAAATTAATAAGATAAAAAATAATGTCATGTATTCTGAATACAGACAATTAGAAAATATTTTTTGCATAATTTTGGCAAAAAAAAAATGCTGTTTTTCCTCTGTCAAAATAAACGGCACACACACTCCCAATTCGTTTCTGTTCCTCTCATTTCGTCAATGCATTTGGGAAACATTTTGCAGGAAAGGGCGAAAAGCCATCTGCTTCCTGAGATTCATATTATGGGATGTTTGAGCGCTAAAATGAACATCCGGCGCATTTGAACACGTTCATTTAGACCCAGTCTTGCAAAGCACATCCCCAGCTCGAAAAAAAAGAGAACGGTTTTGTGTCTCCAGACAGACTTAATGAGTTATCTCATGATGTCACCTCACTCGATTTATCATGCTAATCTGTTAATTGGGTCTTTTTTGTTTCGTTAGCTATATCCAAAACCACAATTAGTTTTGATGCAGCTGATAATTTGAAAATAATAACCGCATCATCTGTTAGCATGCCCTGATTTGTTTTTTCCTCAGGGTCAGATGAAGAATCCAAAAGCAATTAGCCATTTCTTCAAACCATATTTTGATTAAAATATAAAAACATGAGTGTGAAACAGTCCTAAGAGTCTCAGACTCTTGTCTTAAGCCCTGTTAAGTGTGCAATTAAGTATGCTTACATCATGGTCGTTTGCCGCCAGGTCACACAAAGGCTAATATTAGTGACTCTGGTTAGAGATTACGATCGTTGACAGGTAAAGTGGAAGCAAATGGTTTTTTTTTTTTTTGCTTTCTTTCCTGCAGAGCAAGTGCCCCAACTTGTTCTGCTGAAAACCTGTTTAAAGCCCCTTGAGTCTTCCTCCGCCCTGTGTTTTCGATTTGAGACTGTTACTGTAGTGCAGACGGAGCTCAGCGTCAAACACAGGTGCTCTGGGAAAACACAGGAAGTGTGCAAGGCTTGTCGTAATGTCAACTTGTCACACAGAGTGTTTTTGCATTCAGATCTGTTGCACTTGTTTGTTTAACAGTCTTTTGACACTATAAACACTCGAGTTAAAAGTAGTTCAATTTTTTTTTTTTGTTATTTCACTGCCCTGCATCTTGTATTTTTAAACACAAAAATGCTGCAACGTCAAAAATAGACTATTATCTACTGAAACCCATTTCCGCCATGAAATTTAAATATAGGGCTGGGCGATAATTCGATAACGATAATTATCACAGTATAATTTTCCTCGATAAAACGATATGAAGAGTTCGATAAATGTTCGATATAATTTTTATGTGCCAAAAGCGGAAACGAAACAGGGACTGTTTATCCGCTCGGACCAAAGTTCAAACTGCTGCGCTGCGCGAACTCGCTAGAGAAGATGCAATTATTATTTCGAGCGCCGAGCGCGTCGCGTCGCTTCCGTTAAGGGCCATTCACATATCGCTCCTAAAAGCACATGGAAAGTTTCATCGAAGGACAAACGGATTTCCAGCACTAAAAATCACTTGCTGTAGCTCTGCTACTAAATTTATTTAAAAATGTACAGCTATGATCAGCTGTTCCTCCATCTTGGCTGAGCCTTCGATGTTGTTACGGGAAAGGATGGAGCTAATTGGTTGAATCTTGTCACATGACCCGCGGTGCGCTTGCAGCATTCTGAAAAGTTGAGATGTTTTCATCCCGATGCGGCGCGGACGCGCCTGAAAAAAAACGGGCGCGTCGTGACCACGTCGCTTCCATTATGAGCGCGACTCAGTCACGTGAGCACTAAACAGCGCTGTGAGATCCAGTGTGAAACTCTTGAATTCAGCGATGAGCACAAATGACTCTGTGATTCAAACTAGTTTAAAGCTGAGTGCAACGAGACAGAAGACTTTTCAATCTACACATCGCCATTATTTACCATGGATTTACTGTAGTAACACTCCCCTCACCATGGTATTGTGGCAGCAATGTGGGATATTCACACTAAACTTTTTTACAGGAGTAATGGTATATAATTATAGTATATGTGTATTTGTGATTAAGCTATAGCATGTGTGCATTTATACTTAATGTTTTTAGACTACCATTTTTCACACAAATAGCCTATCTATAAAACCACGTAGGTATATTTTTACCATGGTACTGAGGTACCATTATGTGTGTTTTTAACTGTGTTTATCATGATTTAAAATGTATGCTTGCTACTATGGGAGACCGATGCTTTATTTAAAAAAAAATGGGTCAGAGTAAATTTAACCATATAAAACTGAGTTTGCTACAATTTTTACAGATGTTACTGATTGATAATGAACCAAAATTTACCTCTGTATCCTCAAGCTACCATCAAATGTGCATTTCTAAGAGACAAACAAAGTGATATTACTATTATTATCATTATCAGACAACCCAAACCTGTTTCTTGATTTGAAACAATATAACTCATTAGAACATGCAGAAATTAATTTTTGTATTTAGATACTCATTACTCATTTTGTTAAGGAAAATTAATGGTCTGGTTTCTACAACTTTCACTTTGGATATACACTACCGTTCAAAGGTTTGGGGTCAGTAAGACTTGTAATAGTCTTTAAAGAAGTCTCTTATGCTCATCAAGGCTGCATTTATTTGATTAAAAATATAGAAAAAAAACAGTAATATTGCAAAATGTTTTTACAATATAAAATAATGTTTTTTATTTTAACATACTTTAAAATAGAATTTATTCCTGTGATGAAAAGCTGAATTTTTATCAGCTGTTACTCCAGTCTTAAGTGTCACATGATCCATCAGAAATCATTCTAATATGCGGATTTATTATTAGAATGATCAATGTTGGATAATATCAACAGTTGTGCTGCCAAATATTTTTTGGAACCTGTGATATTTTTTTTTTTTTTTTTTTCAGGATTCTTTCATGAATAACAAGTTTAAAAAGTACAGTGTTTATTCAAAATATAAATGTTTTATAACAATGTAAATTATTTATTATTAACTTTTAATAAACTTTTAATTATTAACTTAATACATCGTTGGTGAATAAAAGTATTAATTTCTTAAAAAAAAGAAAAAAAGAAAAAAGAAACAATAAAAATGTACTGACCCCAAACTTTTGAACGGTAGTGTATATAAATATATATATATATATATATATATATATATATATATAGTATAATAAAAGAGGTAACTGTGACTTTTTCAGTTTCTCACAATGCAGACTTTTTTCTTTCAGTTCTCAGGGGAAAAACATTTGAATTGTGAGATATAAACTTCAGGGCTGGTTGATATACCGGTTTAAACGGTAAATCGGTTTGAATTACAAACAGTACGAATTAAAAAAAAAACAAAAAAAAACAGCATACCGGTACAAGTGGCTAATAAGCAAGGCAGACAGCGTCGTGAATTGAGAGTAGATCCCTGTTAACTGTATACACTTTTAACTAAGGGAGAACTAGTTATAACACACTATAAATTCTTTAACTGGGCAAATAAACCAGCTGTAAACGGCCGTTAACAGAACCCACAGACGCTAAAGACAAACCCAAAGAGGAGAAAATACTGTAGCAGGCAGAGCAAACTCACTGTTTACGGTGAAGAAAATCCTACATACTGACCCAGGAATGAGGGGTTTATATGAATGCATCTCTGAGGGGAATTGACTGTCTTCAGAAAAGTTTAAATGGTATTTTCTTTTCATCCTACTTTCATATAACGTATTATTTAAAAACGCTGATGCTTTGTTGACAGCTGGACGAAGGAACGTTGTATCGCTGCCACTTCGAACGCCACGTGCTGGCAGACAGGGAATTTGCGTCTCATTTAGCGCGTTTGCTGTTTTTGTTTCGTTCAGATGTTTTATGCAGCATAGTTTCACAAAGCTAAGGTCAGGTCATTCTGTTTTTGCTTTAAATTTTGAAGTTTATATCTTGCAGTTCTGACTTTTTTCCTCAGAATTCAGTTTACATATAATTTTTTGCTTTGTTTTCATCTTACAATTCCTTCGCAAAGACCCGCCCCCACACACCACCATCTCACACAGTGAAAACTACATCAAGGAGCAAAGAGAAAACTGACAACATGCCAACAGACAAGACAGAGCAGGTTACTTCTCAGCTTTCAGTTTTTGTCATTTTGTTAAAGAAATTCAAAACAATAAATACAGTTTTGTGGCTATTTGAAGGAGAAGTCCACTTACAACAACTTACAAATAATTTACTCACCCCCTTGTCATCCAAGATGTTCATGTCTTTCTGTCTTCAGTCATGAAGAAATTATGGTTTCTGAGGAAAGCATTTCAGGATTTTTCTTCATATAATGGATTCAGTTGTGCCCCTAATTTTTGAACTTCTTAAGTGTAGTTTAAATGCAGCTTCAAAGGACTCTAAACGATCCCAGCCGAGGAAGAAGGGTCTTATCTAGCGAAACGATCTGTTATTTTTTTCGAAAAATAAATTTGTATACTTTTTAAGCACAAAAGCTCGCATAGCACGGGCTCTCGGATGCACGTCCTCGGGTCGTTCTTAAACGATTCGTTCATTTTGAATGAATCTTTAATGTTACTCACGAAGAACAAGTCGTCTCGGGGGAGTGATTCATTCAGTCGCACATGTACAACATCCTATTAGGTTCTGTACTGGATTAGTTCACCTGTTTCGAGTCTTTTTTGAGTCGTTCATTCATCTTACGGGGCTGTCACGTGACGCTGATTTTGCTAAAATTACTAAATGATTTGAAAAAAGGTTTGTTAATTTTGCTGAATGAGACCCAAAGGTCAGAGTCAGTAAAATGATCCAAACTTTCCATCACTACTACGAATCATGTCTAAGTTCATCGTCTGTGTACTCCGGCTAAAAAAAGGTAGAGTATGGTGAAAAACTCCATCTTATTTTCTCATACAACTTCAGAATCGTCCGACACGTTGTACCTTTTTGTTTGTAAACAGCGTTTGACTTACTTGCACTTTGTTAGTCTTTGCGCATTCGCTTTGTAAACACAGGGTCTGTCGATCCGCCTATATTCGGCGTGACCTTTCGACACGATTCAATAGTACGTCGTGAACGCGCATGCCAGAACCTGTACTACATTAGCTTTTGTGCTTAAAAAGTATACAGATTTTTATTTTCTGAAAAAAATGACAGATCGTTTCGCTAGATAAGACCCTTCTTCCTTGGTTGGGATCGTTTAGAGCCCTTTGAAGCTGCATTTAAACTACATTTAGGAAGTTCAAAATCAGGGCCACAATTGAAGTCCATTATATGAAGAAAAATCCTGAAATGTTTTCCTCAAAAACCATAATTTCTTTATGACTGAAGACAGAAAGACATGAACATCTTGGATGACAAGGGGGTGAGTAAATTATTTGTGAATTGTTGTTCTGGAAGTGGACTTCTCCTTTAATGTGTCATGACAGATCACTGTATTGCCTCAGTTCAAATGGCACGTGAACCGATTGTCTTTTCATATTTACATGAAATAAACATGAATGAACATCAGAACGTGTTTTATTTCAACCGCGGAACGATGTCAATACACACAATTTTTCAAGTTTAAATCCACCGAAGTTAATCTACTTAATCTGATTTGTTTGTCAGACAATATGGCAGTTTTCACCTGTCAGTCAAGCTCTTTGCGAAGGGTCAATTATCCCACAATTCTGACTGTTTTCTCACAATTCTGATGTTAAAAAAACATCAAAATTGTGGGATAAAAAGTTGGAGGTTCCTTTTTATTTTTTCATTGCATGGTGGAAACGTGCTGCCATAAATAACACATTTTTACATAGAAGAGCAATTAAAAAGCAGTGAAGTAAAACTCAGTAGAAAACACATTCTGAGGAACATTGTGTCTCACCCGAAACATGTTTTCTCATCGACTGGGTTTGTCTTTGGCTGTCACTGGGGTCAAGGCAACGGGCCAGATGAGTTTACCTTTTGTAAATGAGTAATCCTTATTACAGACTTGCATTCCTTTACTGTAAATCACTGTGGTTAAATGCAGAGAAATCAACACGTTATTTTGCACAGCCTCTTGATACTACAGATCCCTCCCCCACTATATCTTCCCACATTTGAAACTCAGTTAAAACATTTTATTGAAATGTTTACGTAATTAAACTTATGAGATTGCAATCAATTAATCCCTTCTTTCTTCTAGTATAATTTTCTTATTTTTTACAACAGTATTCCAAGCATAATCTGACTGGAAATACTCTTTCAGTCCTGATACAATGCCAAAAAAGACCCACGTCACATGGCAGAACAGGTGAAAATAAATTCATCTCTGTGAGTGATAGCCAGATTCTCTGCTAGCTTTAATATTTTCACCATCCCGTCTGTGTTCGGAATTGAACTAAACTTCGCTACCAGTCGATCTTAATCTTCTCTTGAGGCGTTGCCCGAGGAAACTATTATTTATAATCTTCTTGAGCAAGTCACATGAGGGCATATAATGTCTCTGAGAGATTTCAGCGCTCAATCTGCCAGTCGTCGCGTGCACGTGCGTGTGTGTCAGCATTTACAGAGCTTTTCACTCCGTGTGTTTTGAAACATCCATACTTTGTATTTTTAAGGGATAGTTTACCCAAAAAAAAAAATTCTGTCATTGATTACTCACCCTTGTGTCATTCCAAAGCTGTAAGACCTTCGTTCATTTTCGGGAACACAAATTAAGAAAACAAGTTCATCAGCTGACGTTATGACTGAACATACTGAAACCCTGTTAGTGCTGCTTCGCTACAGACTCAATATCATGGAAAAGCAGGAATTCACCTTAGCAGGTTTGGAAAGGGCGGGAAAGCACCTTTAATGTTTAATACTTTGGCAGAATGACATCACCAAAGACACAAGCTGCTCTCAAAGTTAATATGTAACATTTAATATTCATATAGCATACACTTTAATATTCATAAAGAAGTCACATACAGTTGAGGTCAAAAGTTTACATACACCTTGCAGAATCTGCAAAATGTTAATTATTTTAGCAAAATAAGAGGGATCGTACAAAATGCATGTTATGTTTTATTTAGTACTGACCTGAATAATATATTTCACATAAGGCATTTACATATAGTCCTAAAGAGAAAATAATAGTTAAGTTTACATACACTTGATTCTTAATACTACGTTGTTACCTGAATGATCAACAGCTGTTTTTTTTTTTAGTGATAGTTTGTCCCTTGTTTGTCCTGAACCGTTAAACTGCCCGCTGTTTCTCTTTCAGGTCCCACAAATTCTTTGGTTTTTCAGTATTTTTCTGTATTTGAACCCTTTCCAACAATGACTGTATGATTTTAAGATCCATTTTTTCACACGGAGGACAACTGAGGGACTCATATGCAACTATTACAGAAGGTTCAAACGCTCACTGATGCTTCAAAAGGAAAAACAATGCATAAAGAGCTGGGGGTGAAAACTTTTGAACCAAATGAACCCCTTCAGAAGCTACAGAAGATACTTACATGTTTCCCAGAAGACAAAATAAGTTACATTTACCCTGATCTTCAAATTCAAAAAGTTTTCACCCCCCGGCTCTTAATGCATCGGTTTTCCTTCTGCAGCATCATTGAGCGTTTGAACCTTCTGTAATAGTTGAATATGAGTCCCTCAGTTTTCCTCAGTGTGAAAAGATGGATCTCAAAATCATACAGTCATTGTTGTAAAAGAATTTATGGGACCTAAAGGATTTTTCTGAGAAACAGTGGACAGTTCTTCAAAAACACAGCTGTTGATCATTCAGGTAACAACACAGTATTAAGAATCAAGTGTATGTAAACTTTTGAACGTATATGTAAACGAATTTTATGTGAAATATCTTTTTCAGGTCAGTACTAAATAAAAAATAACATGCATTTTGTATGATCCCTCTTATTTTGCTAAAATAATTAACATTTTACAGATTCTGCAAGGTGTATGTAAACTTTTGACCTCAACTGTATGTTATTTAATAAAAATCTTAACAGTATTTATTTCATAAAAAACAGTAAAAATGACAGTAAAAACTAATTTTGGAGCATACTATTACACTTTAAATTATCTGTGTCCTATTTTAGCTGAACGTGACATGATCTTTCGGTAATCATTCTGATATGATGATTTGCTGCTCAAGAAACATATCCTCTTACTGTCAGTGTTGAAAATAGCTGTGCTGATATATATCAGACACGTATCAGAAATGGGTCTTACAGACCAAATGAGGCGTTTTGTTTTGGTTGTTTGTAATGGTTGCTTTGGTAACATGTAGTTCCTTAACAAGAAAAAAACGAATTATCATTCCTTTCGATAAATGCTGCATAGCCTGTTTTTCCTTTATGTTAAATGCTACATGCTGCTAACAAAGGCGGCTTGATTCTAGCATGAGAGGTTCAAATTTGTTCGTTACGCTGTGGTAATCCAAGCTAAATCTAAAACCACAATTACAGCTCATTCCGCACATTAACTTTGATGCTAAGTCCAAAATTGACACACTTTTTTGCCTTTGAGGCATTTTTTTCATGTGTCAATCATTCACGCATCACTTCCTGTAATGAATGACAGTGGTTACTGAATGCACCCCTCCGAAATGAACTTTCTTGTATTACCATCTCATTGTGAGACGTAATTTAAAGTGCTTAAAGGACTTTTTGAATGACATGCCTTTGATCCTGCCAAAACTGTACTGGTGATCTCAATTACTTCTGTATCCCATAAACACACTGGTTTATCATCACAATCCCCTGCTTTTATTTTACACAGACGAATAGGACAATAAATAACGGCAAACATTTGTACAATACAGCAGTTCTCGCGATTCCAAGAATAATCCTTAAGGTTTTGTTGAATGTCATTCCCGGCGTGTCGCCTGATTCAACACGGCCGTTGTTTGTCCCACATTGGCACGCTGAGCATCTCTGCTCGTCCAGCTGTTCTTGAATCTCTTCCAAACCCGTCAGAGCTGTTGTTTATTTGAAATGGTTCAATCCGATCCAGATTAATGGCGCTTTATCGTCTATCCCCCCTCCTCCTCCTCCTCCTCCTCTTCAACTTTAATCACAGAACTCACTGCTGCCAACATGAAAACCAGACCCAGAATTTTCCCTTTCAAATGACTTCTGATAGATTGCCTCGTTTTAAATGCCTAATTATTTATTAACAAATAAACGGTTCTGTTAAAGAGCATAAATCATCAAGTAGAGCACAAACAGACTACTTTAATTTGATGTTTATATGATTAAAGAACATAAAACACTCTTTTATTAATACAGTTACCGGCAAAATCGGTGGGCGCTGACTATTAGGGCTTTTCCAAATGTCATAATTCATCTCTTAAAACGCAACCTAACTGAGAATGAAGTGGGAGGACGTTTCTTTTCCTTTTCTTCCCCTGTTTTAAAACATCACATTTAAGGCTTAACTCTTAAATCCTCTTCATACACCACAGAATCCCTGAACTCGGTGACTCTGCTGCATTGCGTTGGATGGATGCCCTGCCCTAACTTAAGAAACTCTGTGCTGGTTATGATGCTGAGGTCATGCTGGAGCAAAATGTACAGTTTTAGGCTTGTTTTATGTGAGTATGCGACTTTGTTTTATACTGCAACGGCAAGTTTGATTTTGGTGTTAATTCTAATTTATATAATGATGCAATTAAAAAATTACCCACAAATTGAGATGAAATGCCGCAGCAGCATTCAAAAACACTTAGTGTGAGATTAGTCAATGCTAAAACAGTCTCTTGTGAGTAAAAAATCAATGTGTTTAAAAGAAAACCGTAAGAAGAAATAACAGCAAATTCCAGTATGTCTAGCAGACTGTACATTTAGTTTAATTAGAGCAGTTTTGTTGAAATTGCTTCAGTCTTTCTCTTTACAGTGAGCAAACAGGCATTCATGCATCAGCTCCTCAGAAGCATGAATAAACAGTAGAGCGTCGCACGCACCTTTTGATTCCCACAGCTTTAGTTCCCACCGTCAGGATGTTTCCTGGTTATGCAAATTGATTTCTTGAGTAAAAGCTCATTCTGCTGTATTTAGTCAGCTGGTGAACATGGAAGTGATTAGCACATAGTTGCTTAATGCAGATATTTCATCTGCCTAAATGTTGCACAATAAATAATTCTCAACCCCATTTAATCAAAATTAGAGTTTTGTGGTTTTTAGTTCTTGTGCGTTAACTTTGAGGAATTCTAAATGCTAAGCGTTAAAAAAATGTATGTTTTTGAATGTTTTTTTTTTATCCAATCAGATTCTCTATATAGTCAAAATGCCCCGCCCCCTAACAACTAACTAGCAAATCATGGTTCATTTTTGTGATTTTAACTACAGCTGCATTGGTCAGATTTTTATTTCTATGTTGACATATTTCCTGTTACAAGGAAGTGTGGGCGGGGCATATTTAAAGGCTCATCCTTTTTATTTTTAAATAGCCAATATGCTCCACGAGTAATATTTTTCAATATTTTCCCATATATGTGATCCTGGACCACAAAACCAGTCTTAAAAAGCACAGGTATATTTGTAGCAATAGCCAAAAACACATGGTATGGGTCCAAATTATAATTTTTTCTTTCATGCCAAAAATCACTAGGATATTAAGATCATGTTACATGAAGATATTTTGTAGGTTTTGTACTGTAAATATATATGAACTTCATTTTTGATTAGTAATATGCATTTGGAGTATTTGTCATTTGGACAACTTCAAAGGCAATTTCTCCAGTATTTAGATTTTTTTGGCTGATTCCAGATTTTCAAATAGTTATTCAGCTTTCAGTTAGTGTATAAATCTCAATTTAAAAAAAATTGACTCTTATGACTGGTTTTGTGATCCAGCGTCACATATATTTTCCATACATATAGTCACCTTATTTTTCCCATAAGACTGGGCGGGGCAATTTTATGGGTCTGGGTTCAGCTATTTATACCTATACAAAACAGCTTGTTTTGCTGCTTCATATTGCAAATTGGTGTGTCACACCATATTATTTTAATGTATTAATTATGAACACTGGTTTGTAGTGCAAACAGTTTTACCGTTTACTGCTTGTCTTCTCGTTATTTACATGTAGCTGGCGGCTAATGAACCGGAAGTCTCGCCCATAGGCTTACTTCTGCATTAAAGAATGACGTGGAATTTAATACACGTGAAACAGAGTAAAAACCCACAAAACTCTAATTTTAGCTTTCAAACATAAGGCTACGTAGAACAAATACATAGTGTTGTTATTACAACATTAGTCAGCACACAGTGGACATCTCAGTCTATGCATTGGTTAATTAGTTATAATTTGGTAAGCTGCACCTTACTAGCTATTCTCCATGTGTATAAGTGAGGCAATTAGAGAGTGAGGCGATCATAACACTACACTGGTATAATTTACATGCATTCTTCTCTTATGAAGAGAGAATACTCGTGAAATCAACAGAGGCGAAATGTTCCCTGAGTTCGCGCCGAATTTCACGATTCCCGCCTATTACGATTTCTAACTCGTTCCGTCACACAAGTGACTCGCAAACAGGTGCGTTATCTGAATCCTGGCTGTGCATTGAACTCAGCCCGGTGTCTGAGTCATCATCATTGGTGCATGTTTTTGCCAGTCCCCTCGCCTGCTCGACCCAAACATTGTCTTTGTCTACGGAAGGCGGCAGTTCAGATTCTCCGTCATCTTTGCTCTCATCCTCCTGTTTGCTTTCCAGCTCGTCTAATCGGTGAACCTTCTCGAGTAATTCCCTCAACTCCTTTTCCTTCGCGTCCAAAAGCTCCTGACTCATATCCAAGTCGCTCTTCACCGTCTCCAGATCGGTGTTCAAGCGCAGCCCTATGTATAAACTCGTATCCAGTTGTGTTTTGATCCTCTCCTCCTCTAATTGGAGTTCATTGTCTGTTAGGAGGTCCGGAACATCTGGGACCGGCTCCTCAGGGACCGAAGTCACCTTGAGAACCGTTTCCTCTGCGGTGCTCTCCGCGTCTTTGCTGGAAAGCTCCTCCTGTCGCCGTCTCATCCACCTGTGGTTGAGCTCTTCTTGTATTTCGCCTGTAAGTATCTCCATTAGAGCTTCCCTCTCGGCTAGTTCCTCCTGAAGTTGAATGACTTGGTCGCAGCGCGACGCGTATTCCTCGAACTGCGCATAGGACGCGTCCGGGTGCGCGCTGGGGTCGGTATCCAAGCCTTGGTCCAGCAAATACGTGTCTTGCACGTAGTTCACGCCGTGTATTTTCATTCTGTCAAAGTGAACTTTTGATTCATACCTTTCGATTTCACCATCCAGTTCTTTTATTCGCTGTACCTGCTGTCGGATAGTATGATCCTGCGAGATGATTAGATGCACGAGCGTTTCCATTTTCTCCGCAGATGGTTTGTCTTTCGAAACCTCCTCTTTTTTCCTGTTTATTTTGTCCAACTTTCTAAAAGCCTTCCGCACGATCCTCCGCTGTTTGTCCTGTGAAATCTGCATGGTGGCTCTGGTGGTGCAAGGGCTCTCTTTGCTGAGCACGACCCGCGCTTCTGCGCTTCTCGGTCCGCTGTTGGGCAGCGACGCGTCGCTCCTCACCAGGACGAAGCGTACGTTCTCTTGTTCGTCGCCCCAGGCGCTCCACAGCCGGAGGATTTTGGTTTTATTCGGCAGAATCCGCTCAAACCCCCTCCATTTCTCCACGATGCAGTACGACTGTGGAGGTCCGGTGAGCATCGCGCCTTTCTGGAAGTTCTGGTCCTCCAGCAGCACTTTAACTACGTCCGCGCAGGTGGTGCGCCTGGACAGCCCGGACACCAGCTTCTCCTCCCGGCATACCCACACCGAGATTTTGCTCTCCTCTTGTTCCATGGTCATTCACATCGAGGTCCCCGAAGCCGGTTTTGCTTTGCGCTCTCACATTGACGCGTTAAAACTTTCTGAACTAGAGAGGTGACTCGTCCCGCTCGCTCGTCGCCGTGAGCTGAGAGTTGTGTTTGTCTCTGAACTACAGCAGCGTGTTTCTGAGCTCTCAGGCACCGCCCACACCTCACATGACATTACACTCCAACTTCACTCATTATAAATAATAATACGCTCAGATCATCATAAACACATGCTGTGAATACAGCGGCTAGTGCTCACCTTTTCACTCCATTTACGCTGTTATGAATCACAGTCATTTTTTAAACACCCAACACAAAAATATTAAATCTTTGCTTTGACTAACAAATACTGTAATTCATTGTCATCAAGCCCTGGAGGTTGTGAGTTGACAAAAAGCTAATAATTACGTCATAAAAATGTAAAAATAAAAGTATTCATTAAATAATATTGACATTTTATTACTTACCTGCATGTGATCAACAAGATTAACCAGTTCAGATAAAATAGCTTATAGTTACATTATAAAAATCTCAAATTAAAATAGATAATAAAATATTACTATTAAAATAAAACATGTAATAAAAACTTGACATATTTTATTCATTTACCTGCATGCGTTAGGCTGAAATTAAAATTACAATGAATATTTAAAAAAATCTAAATAAAGTTGACATTTTATTAGTTCACCTGCGTATCATTAACATTGAGGATGAAAGCTAATAATTATATCATAAAAATATAAAATTCAATCATTCAATCAAAAGAAAACACTTACTGAACGTATTATTAGTTCACCTGGATGTCATTAACCAACATTAGAGAATGCAAAGCTAATATCATAAAAAATGTCAACTTAAAAAATTACAAAAATAAAAACACTTAAAAGGTGAGACACATTTTACTTTACCTGCATAATTAAATTGATAATGAAAAGTTAAAAATTCTATAATAAAAAACATAACATTTAAATTCATTATTTAAAAAATCAAAATAAAACACACTAAAATTACATATTTCATTAGCTTACCTGTATGTCATTGACTAATATCAGAGAATAAAAAGCTAATAATTCTATCATAAAAATGTAAACAAAAAAAAAATAATTACAAAATGAATATAAAAATCTAAATAAAAACACTAAGAATGACTTCTTTTATTAGTTTTCTGCATGTAATTAACCAACATCAGATAATGAAATAATTACCTTATAAAAATGTAAAATTAAAATAAATAAAATAAATATAACTCTAAAAATAAAACACTTAATTAAAAAGCTGACATATTTGATTTATTTACCTGCATACATTAAGCAACATCAGAGAATGAAAAGCTAATAATTTTATAGTACAAATGTAAAATAAAAATAAATAATAAAAAAACACTTACTAAAAAATTTACATATTTTATTCGTTTACCTGCATGTAATTAACATCAAGAATAAAAAGTGAATAATTATATCATAAAAATATAAAATTAAAATAACAAAATAAAACACTTGATAAAGAATTACATATTTTATTATTTTACCTGCATGTCATTAACCAACATTTGAGAATAAAAAGCTAATAATTATATCATAAAAATGTGAACTTGAATAAGTATTAAAATCTAAATGAAACATTAAATGTGGACATATTTTCTTAGTTCACCTGCATGCATTAGCAGCATCACAGAATGAAAAGCTAATTATTATATCATAAAAAAATAATACATTAATTCAATTTAAAATAAATAATAATAAAAAATAAATAAATAAAACGCTTATCAAAAAAGCTGACATAGTTTACCTGCATGCTGAGAATAAAAAAGATATTAAAATTCTTAAATATTAAATATAGTATCTTAAATATCTTAAATATTAAAATAAATTATTTAACCCCCCACCTCAATAAAATAAAATAAAAAAAACAATAAAAAAGTTGACACATTTTATTCATTTACCTGAATCAGAACAGTAAAAAGGTAATAATTATATAATAAAATTGTAATATTTAAATTAATAATTTTAAAAATCTAAATAAAACACTTACTAAAAAAGTTTACATATTTTATTAGTTTACCTGCATGTCATTTACATTGAGAATGAAAAGCAAATACTTATATCATAAAAATATAAAATTAAAATAAATGGTTTAAAAAATAAAAAATAAAACGCTTACTAAAAAGTGTTTTATTAGTTTACCTGCACATCGTTTATCAAAAAATGAAAAGCTAATAATAATATCATAAAAATATAAAATTAAAATAAATTATTTTAAAAAATTAAAATAAAACGCTTACTAAAAAAAGTATGTTTTATTAGTTTACCTGCACATCGTTAACTAACATCAAAGAATGAAAAGCTAATTATAATAAAAATGTAAACTAAAAACAAAATAAATATAAAAATCTAAATAAAAACATGTCATTAACCAATAGAGAACCGTGAGCACTGAATGTTTTGAGTAAAACATTTGGGAATCCCTGTTGTAATTAATAAAATGCATAAATGTGTAACGTTTAAAACAAATGACAACTTGCCCCAGTAAGAAAATGCCTAACGTGATATTTAAAAAAAAAAAAATGCCCTTGTCCTGGGAGCACAGTTCAACAAATAATATATGAAACATTATATAACCTATAATCTTTGTTAATATTATTGGTGTTACTAGTTCTTTAAATTGCAAGTACATCTATTCATGACGTAATGTACATTTGATAAAATATGAGATTTAGACCCTACTGTAGGCCTAAGCCTGTAAAGCAGTTGACTAAAGGGAGGTTTATTGTCATTAGTGTGAAAAAGGTCAGTGACCATAACGTAAATCACTACGCTGGTTTTGTCCAGCTGTGCATAACCGGATGTTCAGATTTCCCATCGGTCACTGAGGATTTAGGATGTAATATCCCTAGATGAAAGAGGCCAAAAGACAACTGTTCTGGTGAAATATGCTGTCAGGATTATATACAGAGCTCTGCTGTGCTAATATAGACCTGTCGACATATGTCTGTAGTACTACTGATAATAATAATAATAATAATAATAATAATAATAATAATAAAAGTAATAGTAATAACAATTATTATTATTATTATTATATAATCTGTGTGTGTCATTACACACACAAACACACAATGTAATCATTATCAAATTGAAAATGTACGAAAAATTTAAAATTGATACTGTAAATTATAATGTGATGCCTAAATTCACTTGTTATTTATTTATTTAGTATTTTTTAAAATAAAATATGTAAACTTTTTAAAGTGTTTTTTTTAGGTGTTTTATCTTGATGGTTTAGTTTTAGACCGTTTTAGTTTGATTAAATTTGACATTTTTATGAGGTAATTATTAGCTTTTCTTTTCTCTGATTTTGATTAACGACAGGTAACCTAATAAAATATGTATTTTTTTAGTAAGTGTTTTCATTTAGATTTTTATATTTAGTTTGTAATTTTGTGTTTACATTTTTATGATATAATAATTATTAGAATTTAAAATTTAATGTAATTTGTGGCATTGAAAACCATTAATGCAAATTTTATTTTATTTTATTTTTATTAATTAATTATTATTGTAATTTTTTTTTTTTTTGTTTTACTTTCAATTTCAGTTAGACATAATATTATATTGTTGGCCATATATATAAAATACATATTAACTTGTGTATATATATATATATATATATTATATATTATATATTATATATTATATGTATTATATATATTGTTAAATGTAAACTTTAGCAAACTAAAAATGAATGAATTTTCAGTATCAATTGTGATGTCTAAATTCACTTGTAGCATTTAAAACCATTATTTTTTTATTTCATTTAGTTAAATTTTTTTTGCTGTTTTACTTTGACTTAATTTAGACCAAATAATATTTTTTGTCAAACAATATATTTTTAGACAAATATATTATTGGCTGTTTATATCATCAATATTTATTTGTTCTTTAGCTAGTCCAGCACTCAAATGTTTAGTGACATATACTAATAATAATGATGATAATATTAATATTAATCATTTATAATAACAACAACGTGCGATTATATAATAATATTAATAATTTTCTTTAAAAACAATTAAATAATAATAATAACATAAATATAATAAAATTATAATAATTAAATGTATAACTATAAATAATCATTTTATCATGTTATATAATATATTATTATGTTTATTTAATACGTATTCTATTTTATTTTAATCATGAAAAACAGGGTAGTATAGAGTCATTATTTACAATGTACTGCCACCTAGTGGTTGTAAGAAACATTACATATGTTTAAAAAAAAAAAAAAAGCGGACTCCATCAAAACAAGCCACATGTCATTCACACTGACTATATATGTTTCTCAAAAACAACGCGCGTGTGTAAACAAACATGCTGCTAATTACAGTGTAGGACAAACAAATAGAAACACTAAGCAAAACAATCTGAAGTACAAACACTAAAAGTTTATTTTTTCATTTTCATCCCCTCAAGGAAAATATACACAACTGAAAACAATTGACATGAGTCCACCTATTAAAAAAAAGCTACCAAACGCAACGTTTCAGTGCTCTCCAGACAAAATGTTCTCTTACTGAAAACAAACAAGAACTGCGGCAAATACATTAGTGTTTCTTTTAATGCTCGTTTTACTAACAGAGACTCTGTAAAACATATGGCTGACAAAACAAACAAAACACACTCTTGTGTGGTAAATAAGACTGAGATCAACAGTTTGATTCAGATTCAGGAGTCATTTTACCCAAAGTAATGACGGCTCTTTAAGCACTGGACTGTCACTCGTTGCACACGTCACTTGATGCCTTCGTGCACATGAAACCGTGTCGCCCTTCCCCTATACACATGACACCATAAGCAACCGCTTCCTTACGGCAGATAAGAAATTCCTGATGTGTCATTTGATTCAGACTAAAAATTAAAATAGGCTATCCTTTCATCAAAATGAGAGAGCAGTAACACTTTTCTAGTTTTAGATTTAATTATTTTCTCCCCGCTTTTAAAATGTCAAAGGCATTATGGTGATAAAATCCAAATCTGACTCACTTTTTTTTGGTGTCAACAATTTTTCTAAGCTGGAAAAACACACAAAAGGCACTTTCAACACCTGTAGCTTTCACTTGGCGTGAACAGAAGTGATAGAATGCGTTTATTTGGTGTACAAGAGAGAAAGAGGTGACCTACTTCGCTTAGACTGGCTCGACAAAAACGCGGTACAAAATACATACTTCATGTGAGGTTATATAGCCTAACGTTACTTTTACTCACAATTAGATGAAGTCTGCGATGATAAACACTAAGGCACGATATGCTTTGGTGGTTTTGCTATGTAAATTCCCTTCTTGTGTAGCCTGATATGAGAAGAAATAACGCGATAGTCTCTTGAAGCTGAAGTACGTCATTTTTAGCGCCAATCCACCTCATTTTTCCGTTAGAGCAGTCATTGCTCACACCATTGGGCGAGTCGATGTTTAGGCGGGTTATTCGAAACAAATGGCGGAATTTTCTCACCACAACCGAGGGAATGTTTACAGTTTTCGCGAAAATTAAACTACAAATGGTTTTATTCACATTAAGGAGGATTTTAAATGGAAAACATACTTCAGCTTTCAATGCAAAGAAAATTCACATAATTAACAGTTGAATTTAGTTGTTTTTAAAGTTTCTGTCAAGAAAAGGATCTGTTTCTTAGTGTTTTAGAGTACTGGAACAGCCCGTGTGCATTGTAAGGCAGGTAGTTCCACATAAATAATACAGTACCTTTTTGTGTTCTTTCATTAACGTTAAATCGGCTAAAGGTCAAAAAATACCAGGGGCGAAGTCTTTGAAATGTAGTTCAGTGAGAATAAAAGGTTGAACAACAGAAAACGTTCACGTACTATGACAATACGATTTTATATAAGCAACGTTCTTTCAAAAACACATTAATGTTGGTTTAAAACATCAACCGAGTTAAACAGACGTCTGAACAAAGTAACAAAGCGGTACCGTTTCACCCACACGACAGGTTAAAGAAAAACAAACACCAAAACACAAGCGATAAACAAATTATAATGTAATTATTCGTTCCAGACCTCACCCGAAATGTGACAAAAGCCTTCTGGGTGGGACTGACAGAGGCACAGCCACTTAACATGAGGTCGTGAGTCATTCAAAGGCTTTTTTTTTTTTTTTTTTTTTAGTCCGTTAGGCTTTAGTCCGTCAGCTGCGTAGCCTAGAAGCCTCAGTGAATATAAAGTCTCCACTGTTGAGTTTTTTTTTCTTTTTCCGCTCTCTCTGTGGGCAGCAGGTCGCTGGCTGTCTGCTCTTAGTGTTACTCGTGTGAGTGGAGGAGATTCAGTCTTTGACCAGTCTGTAGATGTGATGCTGAGCGCCGTGCTCGCTGTTGGAGACCTCGAACACGCAGGCTATGCACAGTAGGGTCTCTTGAGTTTCTCTGTTTGTCACCACCTGCGGGAACAGTGCAGGCATGGATGCTTTTAGCTATCGGTTACACAAGACCACATTTGTGCATTTATAGATGATGTGGGAATTGTAGGACCTACCAATAGAATGGTGAAGTTTTCTAGTACGCTGTTCATCATGTACTTCTCAGGCAGGTGCTTGAGCTTATGGATGAAGTTGATCATGTATTCACACATTGGAGACCGGTTGATCTTGTAGACAAAACGGCCGTTCTCAAACCGTGCATACTCCGTCTATCAGAAGAGACCAAAAAATAAAATATTTAAATAAAAAAATAACATTAAATAATACTGTTTTCATTTTATAATATATAAATATTTAATAAATGTGTTTGTAGTTATTCATAATTGAATATATAAAATAAAAAATTAATTATATAAAATTATATTAAATATTATAATAGATAATACTTAATATATTAAATATAATTTTAAATATTACAGTGTATACAATGTATTGCATATAAAATTATATATATTCTAAATGCTACATTCTGACAATTTACGATATCACAAATAAAAAAAATAAAATATCGACGTATTGATATTGCTAAATAATTTTAAATAAAGATTTTAAATATTAAAACATCATAAATAAAAAAAATGTTAAATGAACAAAGTTAACGGAAGTTAATATTATTTCGCAACAATGCTATATTAAACACAAAGTCTTTAATTTTATTATAAAAAATTATATTAAAATTATTTTACATATTATAATAGATATTATACATATATTTAAAAATGTTACACTCTGATTTGAAATATTACAATATCACAAATACAAAAATTAACTTAAATAATTAAGTTAACAAAATGTTAATGTTATTTAAAAAAAAAGTAAATACAATATTTCATAATTACACTATTAAATACAAAGTCTAATTTTATTATATACAATTATATTACATAAAATATATAATACTATATATATTAAATATGATTTTAAATATTACAGTATATACAATGTTTTACATATAAAATTACATATATTTTAAATGTTCCATTATGATGATTTTAAATATTACAATATCACAAATACAAAAATTAAAATATTAAATGAACTTTAAAAATTAAGGTAAATAATATAGTATTATTTCACAATATGTCTATACAATATTTCATCATTACACTATATTAAATATGCAGTCTAACTGTATTATATTTTATTAAACATTATAATAGATAATACTTAATATATTATATATGATTTTAGATATAGTATATGCAATTATAAAAAATATACAAATTACATATTTTAAATGTTACACTGATTTTAAAATTTAGATTTAAAATATTTCTTAATTACACTATATTAAATACAAAGTCTAATTTTATTATATAAAAAATACATTTTATTAAATATTATAATAGATAATATATGAAATATGATTTATAATATTACAGTATATATACAATGAATTCCATATAAAACTACATATATTTACAATGTTACAATCTGATGGTTTTAAAATAAAAAATAACAAAACTATTAAATTAACTTTGTGAAAGTTAATAAAAAAGCAAATATTATTTCACAATAACACTATTACATACAAAGTCTCTAAATCTATTATATAAAATTATATTAAAATACTATAATAAATATTACAGATAATTCTTAATATATTACAATTACTTTAAAATACTACAGTACATACAATGACATAAAATTATTAAATATTTTCATTTGATACATTCCGATGATTAAATATTACAATATCATAAACCAAAAAATGTACAATATACATATACAATATTTTAGAATTAAATATTGAATATTAAATACAACATAGCTAATTTTATTATATAAAATTATATTGAAATGATATTTTAAATATAATAGATAATGCTTATATATTATTGTAAATATTACAGTTTAAAATTACATATATTTTAAATGTTAGATTATGATGATTTTTAAATATTAGAATATCACAAATAAAAGAAAAAATAAAATATAAACATGTAGTTAATGAAATAGTTAAGTTTTATAAAATTACACAGAAATTAAACAAATGAATAGTAATAAAATAACAAAACAAAACACATATAGTAAATTGGGTTTCTTTCAATATGACAACATTTGGATGTTTATTTCTTTCTCACTCCTCACCTCAACTTTTTCAACCACTTGTTTCCCAAAGGAGCAGACCTTTGTGGAGCAGGTAATGGTCATGTTCTCCGAGCTCTCGTACTGACTGGTTACGCCGTAAAATGCCCCAGAATCCTCCAGGATGTTACAGTTGAGGTCGGCCTGCGGACACATCAGATTTTTATCAGTCACAATGAATACACAGATGGAGAGAAAACACTGACACAAAAGCAAACATGTTGAATTCCACCCCAGGGTTTGCATACAGTTGGGCAAATAAATTAGTAATTTGTCAGACGCTAATAAATAAAAGGTGCTTTACGTCAACAGTAAACTCGTTGGCTACTTTAAACTCTGAATAGAGCCTCTTGTCATATTCATCAAGGCCACAAACACCTGAAATCACTGTTTTTAAAGATGCATTTAATGAAACTTTTCCAAGTTTATTTTAAAACCTTAAGTACATCATCAGAGACAACTGAAAAACATATTTTTAAGCACAATCTCAGAGATTTCAAGGCTATTAAGTATGGCTATTGCTAGAGATCATAAACAATCAAAAAACCTATTAGTAATAGATAAAGAAGGCCAGCACAAACCGCCATCCTGAACTAGTAACTGATGCAAGAGTGTAATAAGTGTTAACCTCCAGAGAGCGGTGTTTGAATGTGCAGGATGTGGTGGTCTGGTCCGCTCACGCGCTTGCACCTGTCGCTCAGAGCGGCAGGTGTTCAAATAAAGGCTCCCTATCAAATCCGGCATTCAGCAGTATTAAAGGACAGCGCGCGCTGTGTTTCACATTCAGACCGCCCTGGATTAAACACGCCACTGCTGGCTTTAACGCAGCACTTTAATCAAGCGGGAACGTGTTGAACCAGTTCAGCTGCCTCGATTCAAACTGATGCAGGTGACCAGTGTTTTCAACAGCTGATGCTCAAATCTACAACAGTGTGGCAGAAACCTACAGAATGCTGATATATGAGTGTGTGTGTGTATATATATGTATATAGATATATATATTTTAATATCTTTTATGTATAGATTTTATTGTTTTATCCTTATACGAGAATCAGCTATTAAAGTATAAAAAGCCATCATTCAAAAAAAAAAAATGATTACACTTAAATTAAAGTATATTTCAGAAGATAAATATAAAAATACATATAACAATTTAAAGTTGTATGATTTAAGTTTATATTTTGTAATGTAAAAAATACATTTTTTAAAATAAATCCAAAATTGCCCATACGTAAAGAAATGTATTTTTAATTATCAATTGTTATTATATGAATAATTAATATTAATATGACTATTATTATTATTATATTTTTTTAAATAAACCTAAAATTGCACATACTTCAAGAAACACTCAAATTGTACAATTTTAAGTTTTATTCTGGCTTTGATCTTTTTTTATTAATTATGAATTATTATAGGAATTACCAATATCCCAGACCTATAAAACCCATCCTAAAAATAATTGTTTATAATAGATTTTAAATTAAATTAAATTAAATTCATTCATGTCTACCAGAAGAGACAAAATAAATAATGTAAATTAAAAGTTTTATGTTAAATAATACAGTCTTCATTTTATAATTACATACATATCTAAAATTAATTACAGTTAATATATTGCATATTATATAAATAAAGTAGCAAAATTAAATATTCATTTACAAAATTACTTGTTATACACACATTATGTATGTATGTGTGTTCAATTATATTATATTAAATATTAAAATAGATAATACTTAATATATTAAATATGATTGTAAATATTGCAGTGTATCATTTATTATATATAAAATTCTATATTTTAAATTCTACATTCTGATGACTTTAAATATTACAATATCCCAAATAAAAAAATTAAATATTAAATAAACTTAATTTTTTACAATAACACTATATTAAATACAAAGCCTCTAATTTTAATATATATAAAGTTATATTCAAATACATTAAATGTTATAATAGATAGTACTTAATATATTAAATATGATTTTAAATATTACAGTATAATTACAAAATTACTTATATATGTATAATAAATTTATTATATTTAGAATAATATTCTTCATATTGTGTAGTAAATTTAAAATATAACTATTTTTAGGTTTGTGATTTGCAATATGAAAATTATGATTTTTCTTGCTGAACGCCAAAGCCAAATGTGCCCTTACTCAAGAAGGAAAATGCTATCTTTTAATATGAAAAGTATTTATATTAAAAAGAGCCCAAAAGTGAAACTAAAATGTGTACAAAACTGCTGAAAGTATTTATAAATTATTAATATTTGCTAATTTTACACCATATTACTTATAAATAAATCTCACTACAATGCAATAACACCACTGTGTAAATTACAGAAACTATGAGAAAAGTGCAGGGAAAAGGAGGAAATGTGCCTGGAAAATGATTAAAACTATTTGTGCTATTTCATGAGCGCCACAGGTCAATGTGCTAACCGCTACGTCATGACGTCATGACGTCGCGACGTCGCCTGCTCAAACTGTCACAATGCTAAAGACTCACCCAGAACTTGACCAGGAAGAAAGCGTTCTGAGGTCCTTTTCCAAACAGCTCCTTGAGCCCACCCTTCTTCTCAGGAAATTTGTCATAGATTTGACGTATGTCCACTGTTTCCAGGAGTGCATCGTTGTATGAATAATTCGTTTGGCCGATGTGCACAAACAAATGCTTGTTGTACTGCGAAAAGAGATGGAATGAGATCAATACAACATTACTACAGGCTACAGAAAATTAACTAACATACTCTTATTTTACACAACAACTGCGTAAGATGTTTGTTACCAGGCCCGGAGACCTTTTTTTATAGTTGCGTTCAAATGCCATTCCCAAATGTTGTTTGTGTAAGTAATGAAGCATTTCAGATTGCATTTGTGAGGCATTTCAGGTACGTTCTGAATCTCTTCCCCAAAGCTGAAAGTTTGTGTGACTGGACGACTGTATTGAGAAGGCAACCCGTTCTGCGTATAGCTACAAACGCAAGATTAATAGCCGCTGTCACGCCAGACCAGAGGGACAAGCATTTCATAGAGATGCTGCCAACATGATCGATTACACAGGTCTGCTTTAACACGGACGCAAGGCATTTCGGTAACCTGTAGGTCATAAGAACTTCTTCCCGGGTCTCACTTTTAATCTACACATGCTGTTTTGTCTTCACTGTCTAGAGCGTAGTCAGATCAGTGCTTAAATAGGACATTCAGCATCGGTCTGATGATTTGAAGACAATTTAAAATTAAAAATTCTGTCATTAATTTGAGCCTCGTGTCGTTCCAAACCCGTAAGACATTTGTTCATCTTCAGAACACAAATTAAGATATTTTTGATTAAATCTGAGAGCTTTCTGATCTTGCATAGACAGCAACACAACTGACATTTTCAAGGCCCGGAAAGGTAGTAAGGACGTCATTAAAATAGTCCATGCTTTTAATTTTTGGATGACTACTGGGTCATAATAAAGCTTGTTCAGAGCTACACTTCTGGGTTCTTCTAGTTTACCAGAAAAGTTGTGTTTTAGCTTTATTGCTTTATGTAAACTGAGCTGAAAATGACTCTGGTGGAAATTTGAGGTTCTGTAGATTTCCATTATTATCAGTGGATCAGGAAAAACGCAGGATGTGGCCTCGGTCATCATGACCATCTCTAATAAAAGCCAGCTGCCCTGCAGCTGGTGTCAGTAGATTTGCACTTGTCTAAAGCATCACACAAGGTCGATGATTCAAGGCTAAAGGCAAAATCATCAGTAATCTCTTACCAGCACCAAGCATATGCAAATACAATCATGCAATATCACTAAAAGTCATCTTTTCGTTTACATTTAAAGTAATTAGCATAATCAAAGTTGTTAATAAGAATTCTTAAATATTATTGCTTAGGTAAAATTGCAATAAATTAAATAATAAATGAAATAGGATATTTTTTGTATTATTTACTATAATATTATTTCTTATACACTGCCCTCCAAAAGTTTGGAAACACCCCTGGCAAAGTGTGGTTTTGGATGATATCAGCATAAATCCTTATCATTTTTTGGTGTAAATACATTAAAGTAACTTGATATTATTATTGAAGACCAGAGATAATAATTTTCATTTTGATTACATAATAATGCCAATATATACATGTCGAAATCAGACATGCCCCTGGTTACTGGTTTAAACTTGGCCCAGATTTTTAAAAGATTTTTGGGTCAGCACACCTTAATAGCTTCAACAATCGATTGCCAATTAAGTTTAGAATACAATGAATTTAGGCCTAATTTAAAATGTAAGTTTTTTCTATGTATAAACAGTTTATGTAATAAAATATGTTTTCATAGTTTGTGTTGTCCCTTATCAGTGCAAAATTATCACAAATTAAAAAGGATTCATGCCAATATTGTCCAAAACCCCACTTTTCTAGGGCGTTTCCAAACTTTGAGGGCAGTGTATATGGGCCATTCTACAGAACTGGTGCAAACTGCTGTCCCACAACCAAAAAACACATTTTAAAAAAGCATTTTAAATTAAAAAAAAGCAAGTATTCACACCTTAGGTGTTTACTATAATATATAAAATATCAGTTCATGCATCTTTTCTGCAAAGATATTTAAGTGATTTGTTTAACATTTAAATCATTTTGACAACTTAATGCATGGTGCACTCTTTATAGAGAGTTAATAAAGAAAAATTACTTGAACCATGTTGTAGTTGCATTTTCAAGTTGACTAGTTAAAAATTGTAAATAAAAAAAAAATAAAAAAAAAAATCGAGAATCTGTTAAGCGTTCTGAAAGAAAGAAGATAAAATAAATAAATCAAGATTTAAATTTTTTGTCATATCGTCCAGTTCTAGTTTTAGTAGCGTTTTAGTATGTGGGTTACCAAAACATTACTGTCACTACCGAAAATTTGCAGTCACGAGCGAAACATTTGTTTGGTTTAAGGTATACTCAAACGAATGAATCCTTAACTTTGAATAGTAATAATAATAATGTTTTATTTATATAGCGCCTTTCAAAAACTCAAAGTATAGTTGAAATACTGATTTCAACTTTATCGATTTTGCAAAGAAAAAACTGCATTCAACAAATCTAATAAATCACACTTGAAATATTGTTAAAATTGTAATTATTATTGATTTTTTTTTTTCAAATAAAATAGCAAAAAAAATAAAATAAATAAATAATTCTATATTAAGTGATATGTGTTTCGGTAGTGACAAATTTTGGAGTAGGACAAATATTCCAAAACTTTCTGAAAATTAACTGCACAATTACTAGAAATGTGTACCTTGGATATTATACAATTTGCATACATGCACAATTTGTGGAAAAGGACTTTTTTAATTTTTCAAGATTTTCCAATTCTGTAGAATGGCCCATATACTTTAGAACATTTGTTATTTAGATACCAAATATTATATTTATTTTTACTTTTTTTTTTTCTAAATATAACATATTATTTTAGAATGTTTATCAAACAAAAAAAAAATGCGGAGCTGCTGAAACTTGTTGTGCTTGTTGTGTTTAAAAGTGTAGGTCTTCAGTAGTGAAGCTATAAAAAGCAATCCGTATTTCGGAATAACAGCGGCGCTGTGGCTGCTAAAACAGGTCAAGGCTGCTTTTCTGTCTCTGTGTCTCTGCAGTGGTTCTGGTACGTGTGCTGACTCACTGAATCTGGGTCCCGCTGATGCTCCAGGAAGGAGGAAAACTCCACCAGCCGCAGTTTAGAGGTGCCGATAGAGCGCCCGTGCCACGCCGGGACTGCGGCTGCCAGGGGTGTGGGGGACTCGTAAGCTACACACACAAACACAACATTTGAAACCATAAGCAATGTATTAAAGCAATAAGAACCCATTAATAAAAAGCAGCTGTTTTGATTCAAAGCTTTAAGTGGATCATCCAAGCAAATACAGGATCCAGAATTATTCTTTTAAAAATACACCAAATCTAAGTAAGCATACACATTCGTAAAAGTATCAAAGACATCTGTTAACTATAAACACACATACCTGCGATGGCTGTGGCTGTCTGGATGGGGTAACTCTGCTGTGCGAATGGCTTCACACTGAGGAACAAGAGAGGTGATTATCACAAGGTGTTTGTCCATGATTAATATGTGCAGTTATATACATTACATAAGTTATATACACTTACTCTTGTGAGGAACCAGGCTGCCCCGTTGAAACTTGCCAAATCTAGAAGGAGCAAAAAGCAAATGTATTGCAGATGCGTGGATATATTCCTTCACTTGTCGTTTAAAAGGACACTAATGAAAGGTTTTAGGTGATCTGAGGTGTCTCTTACCCCTGTCGCCCCAGGCAAAGTGGGTCGAGGGAGTCCGGCGAGCCCCAGCCGACTGTGGATGGCCGTGGCCGAGACGATCTGCGCCGAAGACATGGCCGCCATCCTGTTGATGGCATCATTCTTCACGGTTTGGTCCTTCAACGACAAACATCACAGAGGAGATTTAGCTCTTGCTCTCTTACTGCTGTAAAACCTCATTTATTTTATTAGATGAAATAAAATCTAACCCTGGCTCAAAGGCAAGGGGGCTCATCATTTCTTTAAATGAATTTGTCAGAAAAGAGCAGATAAGGCCCAAACTGCTCTAAATGGGAAAATAGTTTTGCAATCAACCTTTGAATCTGAAAATTTAAAGTGGTAAAAATGAATAAACTAAACTTTACGAATACCTTTTCATACAAAAAGTACACAGATACTCTCAGACACTACAAGGTGTGAATTACTTTCAATCTACAAACACATTCGAGCAGCAATGTCCCTCAAACGTTGCCATAACTAGTGTAGGTTTGTGAGCTCCCAGAATGCACGGTTAGTTTGATTTGTTGTTTGCTTTATTACATCACTGTTAGTTAGTAGTTGTGTGTTAATTTTCAGTCGAAGGGCAACAAGAGAAGTGATGTAAGTCTTCACTGCTTTCCTAGCGTTAAGAAGAAAAGAATGGGAAGATGTTTATGGACGAATTAAACTTCCTGAAGACTTGTGTCTTTGTTCTCTTTACTTCAGCCCTGATGCCTTTGAGGCTTTTAGTAGATCACAGCTACTGAAATAACTTACAAATGGCAGAGACAAGAAATGCTAGATGCCATCCTGACAGGATGTAAACATGCCAACGCTTGTCATGACGCCACAACCAGTTTCTCAGTGGAGATTTCACAGGGGTTTAGACTCCTCGTGGAGAAAAACTGATGGTACGGCATTTGGTTTAAACCTATGCTTATATATCTATCACCACCTGTAAGCTCTTTCAGTACCCGTGGTCATCGTATCAGTATTTTATTTTCCAAGTTTTGTTGTGGTAAAAATAGCAACAGGTAGCCCCAGTGGCTCATTGAGTGCAACCGTTTTACGTCATCAAAATAAATGGCGCCCCCCATAGTCCAAAATATGCATAAAACTATGTGGTTTTTTTAAATAACGTAAATCTTTTGTGTTTTTTTTTTTTTTTTTACTAAATTTCAGTAAGAAACATAATTTATGTTATATTAAGTTATACAAGTCTTAAAACTTGCTGGGGTTCCCTTTAAAGAACAGCCTTTTGTATCATTATACATGCTGCTAAATAAAATGAGCAACCAATCTTATTCACCCCGTTTCTAACCTTGGCAAATGTACCATAAAAAACAAACAACCAAACAAAAAAAAAGAGGTTTTGCCAGTGGACTGCCTTTCGCTGTTTCACCACCAGATGCCACAGCTGCTCAAAAGCATGATCCTTTGACATCTCTTCTCTTCTCTGGTCAGCCAGTGACAACATCAGCATAAACACAACACTAAACATGATGTTGTACATAGTACAATAGTAATGTAGAGTTGAGGTCAAAAGTTTACATACACCTTGTAGAATCTGCAAAATGCTTTTTTTTCCAAAATAAAAAGGATCATACAAAATATGTTTTTTTTTTTTTGGTATTTAGTTCTGACCTGAATAAGATATTTTACATAAAATATGTTTACATATAGTCCACAAGAGAAAATAAAAGTTACATTTACAAAAATGACCCTGTTCAAAAGTTCACATACACTTGATTCTTAATACTGTGTTGTTACTTGAGTAATGTGTATTTGAACACTATCCGACAATGACTGTATGATTTTGAGATCCATCTTTTCACACTGAGGACAACTGAGGGGCTGAAACTATTACAGAATGTTCAAATGCTCACTGATGCTCCAGAAGGAAAAATGATGCATTTAAGAGCCGGGGGGTGAAAACTTTTTGAATTTGAAGATCAGGGTAAATTTACCTTATTTTGTCTTCTGGGAAACATGTAAGTATCTTCTGTAGCTTCTGAAGGGCAGTACTAAATGAGAAAAATATAATATTTAGGCAGAATAACAAAAAATTACACATTTTCTTTCTGTTCAAAAGTTTTCACCCCCCGGCTCTTAATGCATCGTGTTTCCTTTTGGAGCATCAGTGAGTGTTTGAACCTTCTGTAATAGTTGCATACGAGTCCCTCAGCTGTCCTTAGTGTAAAAAGATGGATCTCAAAATCATACAGTCATTGTTGGAAAGGGTTCAAATACACAAAAATGCTGAAAAGCCAAAGAATTTGTGGGACCTGAAGGTTTTTTGAAGAACAGTGGGGATTCATAAGGGACTCATAAACAACTATCACAAATAAATAAATAAATAAATAAAAATAAAAAAAAAAAACAGTTGTGGATCATTCAGGTAACAACACAGTATGAAGAATCAAGTGTATGTAAATTTTTGAACGGGGCCATTTTTATAAATTCAATTATTATTTTCTCTTGTGGACTATATGTAAACATCTTTTATGTGAAATATCTTATTCATGCCAGGACTAAATAAAAAAAATAACACACATTTTGTAAGATCCTTCTTAGTTTGGTAAAACAATTACCATTTGGCAGATTCTGCAAGGTGTATGACCTCAACTGTATATGTGGGGTCAGCAAGATTAATGTTAAAATAAACACTGTTTTAATCGATTTTACTAAATATTTCAATTAATTTTATTCAGCAAAGGTGCCCTAAATTAGTTAAAAGTGACAGTAAAGACATTTATAATGTTACAAAAGACTTCCATTCCAAAAAAATGCTATTTTGATCTTTCTAGAATAGAATCCTGAAAAATGTTTGAATGAACTTTTTAGATCAGAAGATCCCTGATAAAAATATATCATGGCTTCAACAAAATATTAAGCAGCACAACATTAATAATAATAAAAAAATGTTTTTTGATCACCAAATCAGCATATTAAAATGATTTCTGAAGGATCATGTGACACTGAAGACTGGAGTAATTATGCTGAAAATGTAGCTTTGATCACAGAAATAAATTACATTTTAAAATGTATCTAAATATAAATATATTAGATATTATTTAACTGTTTTACTGTATTTTTGTGTAAGCATAGGAGACTTCTTTTTTATTTGCATTTATTTCATTTTATTTTTAGTTTTTTATTTATAAAATTTATTTAAAAAAAAAAAAAAGAATGGTAGTGTGTGTGTATATATATATCTATCTATATATATATATATATATATATATATAAAATCAATACCAGTAACCTGAAAATGTTGAAACTTGTTTGATAATCATGCACGTCTGACTTTCCTTCGACTTTAACGCTGTATCTTAAATTGTTTGATTGTCCTTGAACAACTTTGCTTAAGTTAACCCGTGTATCAGACATTAAATAAACACACTTTTGTGCGAAACAGGAAGGAAACGGACAAACATGCAGAAGAAAAGAAGTTAGCCAGTTGACTGCATACTAAGCAGGCCAGTCACAAGCAGGAAATCTAGGTTACAGACAGCCAAACAGCAGGGCACTCATACACACACACTGTTCAGTACAGATATGGCCTGAGACGCTACACACATACACACACAGACTGTGTCAAACACAAGACTGGCATGTACCTTTAGCTTGGAGTGAAATTCTCTGGATTTTCTCCGGGCAAGAACCTGGATATGACTGGAGACCTGGTCACACACACACAAACACAAAAGGAGCATTTTGTAACCATGGAGATGAAAGGCCCCCTGCCATTAGCCTCAAAAACATGCACTTTAATTACAAACAGAACATCCAACACAACCTTTCACATCATTTGTTCAGGAACAAGAAAGGAGGAAAGTGATCAGCTGTTTAATTCGTTAAAATTCCAGTTTTTAAGTCAAACTGACTGTAGGGTAAAATTGTAAAGATCTGCACTGAATTGAGAGCACAAAGCAACAGGTGTCCACTCGGCGAAGAACGTTTTGGTTACCAAGGAAGGCAGTAAGCCAGTGAGACGACGGGATGAAGCCATAAACAAAGTCTGGCTCGTCACAATGTAATGTGAATTTACTGGAAATAGCCTCTATAACCAGCGTTATTTATTTCATGTCACGCTCAGAAGTTGAAGCAGCTTCACTAACCTGCTTTCTTGTCCGTGTCTTGCCCGTTCTCAGTTTGATGTATCTGGCGATTAATTCATTACGACCTGTAAGAGAAAACAAAGCAATGTTATTTATTTAACCTTTATTTACATTTTATAAACAAATTATTTCAGTGACTTCACAGTGATTCATTGTTTTGCTTTAGTTTTCTGTGAGACCTTAGTATTCAATGTTACACCAACAGACCAGTACCATAAATATATATTAAATACATACAGCAGATGTATGGAAACACATGAAGAACTAGCTGAACTATTGTACAACACAAACTAGGTGTGTCAATAGATTAAAGCGTTTTATTTTTTCCAGATTATTTTAAAATAAAATAAAATAAAAATTAATTTAATTTAATTGAACTGTTGACTAAAAAAATAATTAATTGTAGTAAACAGGCAAAGATTATCAGTGTAAACATTATCTAGTCACTGGCCTACCCACATTAAATTCAATTCAATTCAATTATTTTTTTAGTTAAATTATATTAAATGAAATAATTTTAAATTAAATTAAAATTTTAGTTACATTTAATTAGTTCATTTTAAAAATCAATTCACTGCACTAAATTATCACTAAATTAAATTATATTAAATTGATTTAAAAAAAAAAAAAACTGTAGGAAATTAACATTGATATGGCACAGGCAAAGGTTATCAGTGCAAACATTAGCCAGTCACTGGCCTACAAATTTAATTTAATTTAATTTAATTTAATTTAATTTAATTTTTAATTTAATTTAATTTTAAATTTAATTAGATGACTTAAAACAATTAATTGCACAAAATTATTACTAAATTCAATTGTTAATTAGTTGATTTAATTAAATGATAAAATTATATGTCCGAAGCAAAGATTATCAGTGCATAACTTAATTGTCTGTTCTTCATATAATATTATGATACTAAATTTAAGAAGACTTGAAATATGGAGCTTTAAAAGTATACTGTTAATATGAACTTTCTGCTCTTGAACATATAATGAAAACATATTGTGACCAGACTGAACCGTCTTCAAAACGTCTCCTTTTGTGTTTAATGGAAAAAAGACATTTTTGAACAGCACGAAGGTGAACAGATGATTTCATTTTTTGTGTGAACTAGTCCTTTAAGGACAAGCGTCAGCCAACAAACAGCGTCAGGGTATTTTCTCCAGCTAGCCTTTACCCAACGTGCCTGCAGTGTAATCTCTTCTAACCCAGACCTGGGCCTCCCTATTCTTCCAAACACAAACACGCGTGTACACACACTCACACACACACACGCTCTGTCCGCTCACAATGCGGGCATTCATGCACACTCCGCTCTCAGATCAAAGACACTCCAAACGGCCAGCTGTAAGCATGCTTACTGCTGCATAATTCATTCTTTTCAGTCACTTGAAAACATGCTCAGCTGGACTTGGCAAACCTGCAAAACAACCTCCAGAGAGAAAGGGGACTTACAGGGACAGAGAAAGAGAGAGTGAGAGAGCCTGTCGATGAGTGTTGAGTTTTGAGAGTCTCCCCTGTGGAGTTTGCTAGACAAACCAAAGCAGAAACTGATCAAAGACACTAGCTTACTCTCAACAACAGATAAGATAAACAGCATTATCTTCACAGAATTACTGAATGACAGCTGGTTATTACTCAACAAGAATATACAATCATTTTTATATTTTTTTAATATATTTTTATTTTAACAAACTATTGTTAACAAGAATATCACTAAGAAAACAAACATACAAACTCTCATCTATACATGTCATATTTACATATAAATTCTGTTGATATTACAAAAACTATCATAAAAATAATATTTAATATTAAATTAAATTGTTCATTTAAACAAAAATAATTAATTGTAGTAAATTAACAGTAATATGGCAAAGATTATCAGTATAAATATAAAACATTATAATATATAAATATATAAACATTAGCCAGTCACTGGCCTACAACCCACATAATAAAATAAAATAAAATAAAATAGTGTGTGTATGTATGTATCTATATTTATCATAAAATTGTACTTACTTACGTCTTTACTTTAATACATGTAATGACATTTTTATTTTAATAAACGATTATTAACAAGAACAATTTAATATTATTAACACAAAAAACAAACTATATTAATATTATAATAGTAATTATATAATATGAATATATAAATAATAAATAGCATACATACATATATATATATATATATATATTTTTTTTTTTAATTAGAACTATTAAAACTTTACACATATATATTACATTAATTACATATATTTTAATATATTTTAATATTTTTATATTATACATAGTAATGTTTTATTATTATATTAATTATATATATATAATATATATATATATATATATATATATATATATATATGTGTGTAAAGTTTTTAATAGTTATATATATATATATATATATAACTATTAAAAACTTTACACACACATGCAATAATATTTCACAATATTATTTTTGAACGGCAGTTTGTATCTATCTATATATTTCTATATCTATCTATCTATATATATATATATATATATACAAATGTATATTAGATATATTACATATATAACTATTATGAACTATTAAGGATTATATATAATTATATAATAATATTTATTATAATATATGGCTGATGATCCAGTAATAACAGGATATCTGAATCATCTGAATCTGATGACTCAGCATTGTTGTTCTCTTCAAAATTTGTTCAGGTTTGGTGATGACTCACTCAACAGCATTAAAAGTGAGTCATTAAAAGTGAGTGAACAAAAATTTTAAAAGCAACACAGCACTAAGAAACACTTGAAGAAACAGTTGAATCTCTGACCAAGAATGCTACATGATGTGGTTTAACAGATGCACTGGAATGAGCAGTAAAAACCCCAGCCGGGGGGTAGAAGGCATTCCTTTATAGTGGTATTACAAAAGTGTTGATGTTATGCTGGTGGAGGGCAGGCCACAAAAGCCATTGAGGATGTGGTAGGTTAAAGGTCATAAAATTACAATATCAGCTTGATCGGCACAAAGTGAGGAACACCCACTGTTTGCAATTAAAAGCCAGCAGATAAATGGACCTCACACTGACGCAGGGTTAACCTCAGCGTGTTCAGAGGGGAAAGATGGCGCCAAAAATGGGGCTTGTCAATCATTGTGCATTGACAGTTTTCTCTGCCGTCAGTCTCTTCCAACAAACTAAATGAAAGCATGTGATTTATGCTGTCATATCCAAAGCTGAGTGCTCTTCTCAGGATCTTTCAGGATCTAAAGCAACAGGTACAATGTCTGAAAGGGACAGTTCAACCAAAAATGAGATTTCTATCATCATCTACTCACTCTACTTACATTGCAGTATTTTTCTAAGACATATGGCTTCAAAAACTTGGAATATAGTGCATGTGTTTTATATTATAGTAGCAGTGTAATTTTTTTTTATTTAATTTTTTTAATTTAGTCTATTAACTTCGGTCTTAGTCCCATGTTAAATGTACTTTTTAGTCTTTATCATATTTAGTCAACATCATCCTGTTTTTGTTTAGTCGAGTTTTAGTCAACTGAATGTCTGAGCATTTTAGTCTAGTTTTAGTCAATGAAAACTTAGTCTCATTTTAAACTGATACAAATTATTTATGCAATCACAATAATGGTTGTCATTTGAGAAATTTATTTTTACATTTCAGGTATTACACTTTCGCCAATAAGCACAAATCAACAGAATGTGGACTCATCCACATGCTTTATTTTACCTCATCTAGTGTACTGATTTATTATAGGCTATATAATATTTAAATTAGGGATTTAAATCATTCCAACTGATGTTTCCATTGATGTTTCTCTATGAAAAAAAGAGCGGTTGAGTAAGTGCATTCATTCAGCGACCACAACTGCAAACAATATAGCTGAGATCTTGTGACAGGACAGCATGGAAGCCCGTGTCCGCCACTGAACAAATTTTTTTTTTAAAAAAGGTTGCAAATCTGGCTTATCAGAATTGTGAGATATAAACTTGCAATTGCATGTTATAAAGAATTCTGAGATATAAGCTCACAGTTCTGAGAATAAAGTCACAATTGCAATAAATAAACTCGCAACTGCAAGAAAAAGTCAGAATTGTGAGATAAAAACAATGCAAGAAAAAAGTCAGAATCAGAATTGCAAGACAAACTCACAATCGCAAGCAAAAAAGTCAGAATTGTAAGATAAAAACAATGGCAAGAAAAAAAGCCTTCAGAGATAAAACCTCGTAATTGTGAGGAAAAAAGTCAGATCTGAGAGACATAAACTCGCAATTGTGAAAAAAAAGTCAGAATTGCGATATATATAAAAATTTCAGAAAAGGTCAGAATTGTGAGATAAAAACTTGTAATTTGTGAGAAAAGTCTGAATTGTGAGAAAAAAGTCAGAACTGAGAGATAAACTCGCAATTGCGAGAAAAAAAAGTCAGAATTGCAATATATATTAAAAAAAGTCAGAAAAGGTCAGAATTGCAAGATAAAAACTTGCAATTGCAAGAAAAAAGTCAGAATAGCGAGAAATAATTGCAAAAAAAGTCAGAATTGAGAGATAAAAACAATTGCGAGGAAAAAAGTCAGATCTGAGAGATATAAACTCACAATTGTGAAAAAAAAATCAGAATTGCGATATATATTTACAAAAAAGTCAGAAAAGGTCAGAATTGGGGAGATAAAAACTCGCAATTACGAAAAAAAAGAGTCAGAAATGAAAGGTATAAACTCGCAATTGTGAAATAAGTCAGAATTGCGATACATATAAAAAAGTCAGAAAAGGTCAGAATTGTATGATAAAAACTTGTAATTTGCAAGAAAAGTCTGAATTGTTAGAAAAAATTCAGAACTGAGAGATAAACTTGCAATTGCAAGAAAAAAAGTCAGAATTGCGAGAAAAAAATTCGTAAAAATTATGAGAAAAAGAGTCAGAAATGAAATTATAAACTTGCAATTGTGAAAAACAGTCAGAATTGAGATATAAATAAAAAAAGTCAGAAAAGGTCAGAATTGCAAGATAAAAAAACTCACATTTGCGAGAAAAATCCGAATTGTGAGAAAAAACCAAGAGATAATCTCGCAATTGCAAGAAAAAAATTCAGAATTGCGAATATATATTTAAAAAAAGTACGAAAAGGTCAGAATGACAAAAACTCAACACAATTCTGACTTTATTTCTCAGAATTGCAACTTTATTTCTCAGAATTGTGAGTTTATATCTCGCAATTCTGAATTTATAATTTGCAACTGTGAGTCTGTATCACAATTCTGAGAAGAAAAATCTGAATTGTGAGATAAAAAGTCACAATTACCTTTTTTTTTTTTTTTTAATGTTTTATTCAGTAGCAGAAATGGCTTCCAAAGAACACAGACAGGCTGAATGACACTTTCAATTTAGCTCAACACAGAGATGGCTAAACTTTAGCTTACTTGTTTGCCTTTGTTTCCAGATCATCATCAGCACTTCCGCAATGAAGAGCGAGTGCATGCTCGTGGTTGCCAGATTGCACAAATTAAGCAAAACGCTGGCAGAAAATGTATCATTTTAACACAGAAGCTCTGATCTGGGAATTTAAACTTGTGATATCTGGCAAACGCACACTTGAAAGCTCACACAGCAGAGGCACGTACAGCAGTCTGCAATAGCATTTTGTCTCCTTTTTATGAAAGAGGTTTTGGTAAAGTTTTTAATTTTACAACACATTTTAGTCTCGACAATACTGAATGCTGATGCAGTCACAGTCACCGCTTGCTGACCTTACTGTCGTCTCGTCATCGTCTCGTTTTAGTCACGGGAAGCTTTAATACATTGAATGCAGTATACAAAACGATTCTGTGTGCTGTAGGGAACGAAATGTTGATTTGGAACGACATTAAGGTGAGTAAATGATGACGGAAGTTTCATTTTTGGGTGAACGATCCTTTTAAGGTGTGAACACAGTAAAATGGCTAATACTGCAGCATTAGCTCTTTCCTAATATGAACCACCTGTGGCTTTCTGGGCAACCCTATTTGTTCTTTGTTTTGATTTCAGATAAAACTAACGCCAGTCTCCATTCTCCATGCCATGTCTGTCTGAGGAGAGTTTAGACTGTATGGGTCACTGAAGAGTAAGTGTGCCATCAGAAGTGAGACACGTGGTTCACTCACTTTGGCAATCATCCTGTCGACTAAAATATCTCTGAGAAAAGTGATGAAATTTGATCAAATAATATGGTTCACCTCACAAATCTTTGAAAAACTTTGAGCATTTCAAATGACCCACATGTATCAGGGTGTCGGTCTCTGGGTGTGAACCCCAAACCCAAACCTTTGGGACAATGGCTCTGCCGCCCTGCCAGGCCTGATGGATGACTCTGAGGTCTCGGGCTGCTATTAGAATCACAATGGCCCGAAATGAACAATACAAAGACTTTCTGCAGGAGGTCTATGACTAAGAAATGATGAGTCTAAACTGAGACTGCAATATTCATGATTTCCATGAGCATCATAGAGATCAACAATTCATCGGTAGGTTTATATTAAAACAATAAAGAACAGAACAGAACGATAATAGATATAATTTTCAATAATATTAAAACCACAAACACAGGCTTGAAATAATTCATTTATTTTGCATAAAAATGTATTAAAGCATCTCTAATGTATAGTATGTTATATGAGAATTATATATTTCTGTATTTTTGTTTGTTGTTTATTGCTTTTATATATTTATCATCGAGTTTTGTGACAGTTTATTATTATTATTATTATTATAGAAAATAAAAATAACATCAGCAACAACAATAATAGTTGTGATAATAATAAAAAATATAGTTCATTGTTACCAATGTTTTTAATAACATTGGTATAAAACATCAACAACAACTAAAATAATTGTAATAATAATAAAATATATATTATACTTAAACGTTATTATAATATAAAATACTGTTTAATTTAATAATACAAATAAACAAAATTAATAACATTATGTTTTATAAACATAAAATAATTATTATATTAATAATAATAAAAAATATATTATAGTTAAATGTTATAATACAAAAAAAACTAAATTTAATTTAATACTACTAATAAAAATAAACAAAATTAATATTATATTTTATAAACATAAAATGTGTTATAATAACTATTTAATATTTAGTGATTACTGTATAAAATGACAACAATAATTGTTATAATAATAAAAAATATATTTATAGTTTATTGTTATTTTCATATAAACAACTAGATTTAATTTAATAATAATAAAAATAAATTAAATTAATAATATTATATTTTATAAACAAAATGTGTTATAATATTTTTTTAATATTTAAAAATTATGGTATAAAACATCAACAATAATAATAATAATAATAATTATTATTATTATTATTATTATTATTTTAATAATAATAATAAAAAAATATATTATAGATATTTTCATTAACATATAAAAGACCGAAATGTCATTTAATAATAATACAAATAAAATCAATTAAAATATAAACTCAAATAATATATTTTAAGAAACATAAAATGTGTTATAATAGATATTAAATATTTCATGACAAT